>NW_028324307.1:1797500-2097500 GCF_058129835.1 Hydra viridissima | reverse complement strand
GAGAGTATTATTTTTATCATTTTTATTGTTGACATTATTATCAATTTCATTACTATTCTTACTGATATATTTCCAATTTTAATATCATAGCAAAGACAAATAAATGATGAATAGTTCAGCCATTCTAATAGCTGTTACTGTTTTAAGATACAACTAGCTATAGACAATAATATGCAGTGGTAAAGAAAAGGAAAAAGAAACAACAATTTTTTTAAAATAACTTAAAATTTAAAGATAAAGCTCTTTCTAAATTTATCAATTTAAGAGATTAAATAAGATTAGATTTTTGGGTACCCTGCATAACATTTCCAGTTAATGAAGTTGACCTGCAGAAAGTAGGGGTCTACGTATCGTTATTATTTTGAAACGATAACAATATCAAACGATATGAGTTTGTCTATGAAACGATAACTTATCATTTGAAATAATAACTGATTGGAAATGTATCAGTTGAAACGATAATATTGCATTTTTTTATCGGTTTATCAGAATATGTAAAAATAACAAGAATACCGATATTTATCGGTATAATAATGATATTTTTTACAATACTCCAATTTTTTTTTTTTTAATGCCAAATTTTAGTTCAAATATATTATAAATCTTCAAGTTGAGTAAAGATGTTGTTTTACCTATCTTTACCGGTTTTACAAGTTAATCCTTCCCAATTGTATATATTATCTAGATGTCTAACTTCACAAAAATTCTGTAAGAAAAAGTGAAGCAACACCACCAGGTTGAAACTCTCCCCACTCCTGGTTTTTTTACAGTTAATCAATCATATGCATTAGTAAACGCAATATATGTTGCCAGAAAAATCTGAACTAAATGCTAAATATGTATATTTTCAAAATTAAAACGCATAATTTTTAGCTTTTTTTCTTCCAAAGTTTTAATAAAGTCAGCCATTATGGTAGTCAAAATAACCCATTTACTGCTGCTTTTTAGATAAAAAAAAATATCATTTTCCAACATGGCAGCAAACTTTAAATTATCAACTTATGCAGTTTGCCTGATAAATAAAGGTATCAGATCAAAATCTCTAACGCCCATATCACCCTCAGTATGTGAGAAAATTCAAGAATATATTTTTGGCCAAATTTTGATTTTGATCTTGAAGTTCTTGAAGTTTGTCCTTCACTAGTGTGTTCCCACTGCAGAAGAAACTTGTTTTGTCTGAACAAAGGTGAGACTGCATATCTCTCCGGCTGGTTAGAGAGTATATCAAAGATAAAAGATAAACACACACACATACTACATACTGATGGCAGCTTTGCTCATTGCATTGTTTGAAAATTGAGGTTACTTAAAATTATTCTTGTATTCTGAGCTAAAAAAGCAATGTGAGCTCATATAATTTTAGATACACTTTTTCAAAACAGACTCCTTGCTTTATCCAATAGATCATAGTCAAAAAATAAAACATGATGCATTTGGGCAGAAAATAAACCTACAAATTATCCAAGAATCAAAATTTTTTAACAATTTTAGTATAAAAAAGATTTTGGTCCAACGAAAATAACTCTTTGGCTTTTTATACACTTGTATGAAATATATATACTTATATGATTTTTATAAAGTCCATGAAATTTATTTTAAGATCATATATACATAAGATCATGATAGCATGATATTTTAATGAAATAATTATTACAAACAAAATACTTACATAAGAGATTTATGGAAAGGCACAGCAATTTGACCTGGTAAATTTATGAACCGTTCATTGACAAGATATGCAACATTTTTATTCTGAAAAACATGTTTTAGCTGCTCACTCTTTCCACAACTGTTTGCTTTTGATAGCAGTTCTCTTTGAAGTTCCTGAAAGCATTTTTTTCCCTAAAATATCAAAAATTGCTTTAAAAAAATTTTTTGTCAAGTAATCAAAATTTTGCTTATATTCTTTTTTTCCCTTGAGGTGGTACATTTCAAAAACAGATATTAGAGGCCTAAAATTACCATTCAAAACTTCATTAAATCACATTTACAAAACATGTGTAAAAATATTATAACATTAGCAACATATGCAGATATTATTCTATAAAAATACTCTTTCTTTTAATGAATGACACTAACCCCATACTTTTTGAAGCTGAGAGCTGTAAAGATGCCATAAACTTCGCTGTCTTCTTCATCTGCTATCTTAAAATATATTGCTTAAACTTTGACTTAAAAACAAAATACAACAATAATATAACTAATACTTATAATAGGTGAGTGAAAACAGGGGATTCTTGTAAGGCAATCAGAGATTGTAATTAATTAGATTTACTTATTAGGATTTACTATGATAAGTAAATTTATCCAGTTTTACCTTCATTGTACTGCCGACATTTTGCTGGCTTATTATCAGTTCACAAAGTTCAGAAACATCAATACGAAGTGTTACAAGGGCCTAAAATATTTATAAGAAGTTTTACAAAAACAAAAGTTTTTCCTTTATTTTGTTAAAATTAAAAAAAATTCTTATTTACATTAAGTTGAGATTTTACTCATACTACTCAATTTATTTGTTATTTTCTAGTGATTCAATTATTGGCCAAAAGTATTTTTAAAAATTTAAAAAAAAAAACTAACATAAAATAATTCATTTCATTTGAAGATGTTAGAAAATTATAGCACAGTGTTAAATATTTAAAACAATTTCATCATTGATGATTACTGTATTTTGTTGGTATTACAAATTTATATGAAAAGTTCAAAGACACAAAGTTCAAAAAAATTGATCCTTACATTTAAAAAAAAATATATATAACTTTTTTTTTTGTCAGTATTTTCTAGAGATTGCTATATAAACTTAATAGTATTTTAAATAAAAAATCTGAAAAAGTTGCAACAAAAGTCCTGAAGCTTGTAAATATTTTTGTGTAAAAATTTATTTCAGCACGTTTTAATACACCTGGAATAAAAGTAACTCTCCCCAGACACCATGTGCTTATTTTCATTTATATGGAAGCATTAAAAAATGTATTTGTCCTTTAGAAATTCAAGTATTGATATGAAGGAAGCAACAGATTACAAAAAGGTTATAAACTAACCTTTTCTCATTGGGCAGACTCAACATAAAACAACATAACAGTAAACTTTAATACAAGAGTAAATTTGATGCTATAATTTGTATGCTATAACATGTTTTATTACATCTTTTTTGTTTTTTAACTTTTGTTAAACTCAGCTTCTTTACTAACAACGTAAAAAAAACTGTTTACACACATTAAGTAGTAACTGCTTTATGCCATGAAAGTCTTCTTCAAAGGGCATCTCAGCCTCAAACTCTACATTAATATCCTAAAAACACAAAAAAACAAAGTCAAAAAAGTAGAAACATTTGTAACTAACAAATAAAAGCTTGAAAAAGATTGATGCAATTACGTTATCATTCATGCATTACTATTTGAAACATACTTCCATTCTAATTCCTAACCTAAAAATTCGAAAAAACCCGAATCCTTTTTTATAAAGTTTTCTGATTTTTCTGTTGACTTTAAAAGTTTACTTAGAATTACTTCTTGTTAACAATAAAAAACTTTTTTACAAATAATTTACAAAATTTTTGGGATTCTATAAGGGTTTTAATAGAACTTCTTTAATATTTTTATAGAATTTTTATAGAATTCATAAACACTCATAAAACTTAGTACTTTTTATCCTGGATATTGATTTTAATGAAATTTGAAAATATTATTAATTTAATTGGAAAATTATTGAAGTAATCAATGGAAAAATTCTACCTCAAACTTTTCATTTTTATCACCTTCCTCCTCATTGCTTTCTTCATCATAACTTGATTCATCAGAAGAGGAAACATGTTTACCAGAAGTTCGCTTAACAGTTTTTCTAGATTCCATATTCTACTACCGGTTAATATTTATTGTAGAAACCAAATTCTTTAAGCAAGTTTTACAAAAAGCGATGGCATTATAATAAAAATTAGTGATATTACTTAATTTACAAACTTTGGATAAACTTTGAATTCAATTATTTAAAATGCAACTTCTTGCATTGATAATTTAAGTGGTATAACAAGATAAAATGACATTGGTTCCAGACTAAAAATGTATTTAATATTATTTATTAAAACATCATAGTGTATAAATGCAGGCATACATTAATGTATAAACACCTGTGTAGCAATATTATTTTGAAAATTAAAACTGCATGAATAGAGTTTGAATTAAAGATAAAATAGCTTCTCATCTACACAGCTATCAGTAATAAAACAATGAAACATGCTTACACTTTCTTTATTACTAAAAAACTTCTTAAAAAACAAAAAAAACAAAAAAATAAAAAATAAAAAGATTTTTTAAACCCTTTACAAACAAAATTATTTTTAGGGACCAAAAAGAAACCCTAAAACTATCAAACACACAAAAAAAAAAAAGTCAAAAATAAAAAATGAGATTTTTTAAGTGCACTTTTGCACTTTATATATTTAAAAAAAAATAAAAAAAATAGCAAGAAAATATGGCTGTAAAATAATAACTTAATACAATTCAAATTTGGTTAAAAATTGTTAATTTTAACACACTTTAGATAGCAGTTTCTGTGAATTTTCTGATTTGTGGATTCTAAACCCCAGTATTTGCTTTACCAGACTTAGCATTTGGTTTCCCCTGAAAGAAAGAAGTTTTAGGAATCAAATTTAAAAAAAAGTCAGCATGGTTTGATCTCACACTTCATTATCTCTTAAATAATAAAAATTATCTCTTAAATAATAACAATTATGAATATGTTGAGCCAACTTACACCCAAAGTATAATCAATAGTCCAATGCTCATTTTCAGCTATTATTCGCATGCATCTTTCTGCGAGACAGGTTATTGTAAACATTGGATTGGTACCAAGAGCACATGGAATGATTGAAGAATCAATAACATATAAGCCATCATAAGTATCTTCAGAATTTCCTTAAAAAGAATAATGCTATTAATGATACAGTATATTAAGAAAATAGGCGCATTAAAACTGTTTTTAAAATCCTTTATGTAACATTGACGTTGTGCATAATTGAAGATGATCAAACATAAAGGCTTTTTCATAATTTTTTTTTTGAACTTTTTTTTTGTTTTTTACATCATCAGATGCCATCTTAAATCATTCAATCTGAAATGTTTGGATTAAGGTTTTATTAAATTTCTAAACATTTTTTTGCTTTTTCATTAAAGGTCAGAAATATTTTTATATTAGGTGAGTGAAAACAGGGGATTCAAACTGAAAAACTTGCTTCCAAGTTCCTTGTATTGCAAGCAATCTGCTCCTGTGGTTTGAAAAGTGCATCATACATTACTTGTAAGACTTTGAGCTTTGATTTGTATATAGAAGAATATTTAAAGAAACACCTTTTGTTATTCATTAAAAAGAATTGTATCTCCACTTTTTTTTGGACTGATTTGGCTACAGCCCACTACTTCTAGAAGTCTCTTGAATGGTATGAACAAAATGTCCTCAAATTGGTACCTAAGGAAGCAAATTCTCCAAACTATCCTAAGCAGCAAGTTATTGAGTTAATTATAAAAGGAATCCTACTGAAAAACAAGAAATTAACTCAAGATGAAGATGATTTTAAGAAAAACTCAAAGCAAGATCCAGGAAATGATATTAAGTTTTCACAAAAAGATTTGGCTTACAAGAGTCCAATTAAAAATATGAAAAATGATTGAAATAAAAAACTTAGCCTCATTCTGTAAAAAAATTACAAAAATCTGCTAAGTGGTTTTCAAGTAAATAATGATTAATGTTTGCTGAATTTCATCATAACTAACTAATAGTTTTAGTCAGTGTATATTTAGTGGGCTGAACATGCATTAAAATTAGCGTTTGATTTTAATGTCCATTCTCTTAATGAAAAGCAGTGGCGATTTCCTTCTGGTAATAATTTGTCTGCTTTCCTTTTGCTCCACATTTTCAATCTTACTGTTCCTATTTCTCAGAAGTTTCATATACTTCTTTACAAGATTTAAGCACAAATTTCTTACTTGTAAAGCCTGGATGATAAAAAAAAAACATCTTTAATAACAAATATCTTAACTCATTTGTATCTTTTTTTTCTCTAGTAAAATCACTAAAAGGTTTATTGATTTAACCTTAAAATTTAATGTGAGATTTTTAGAGAATTATTAATGCAGCATTATTTAAAAGCCTGGATTAATTTTTTTTTTAAGAATTAAAAAAAAAAATTGAAGACATAAGTGGATGAAGGTGTTATGTTACACCAATATGGAACTGAGATATCAGGAGTTAAAGTTTTGAATACATATTGTTCTAGATGTTTTTATATAGCAAAGATATGTTATTATTTATGGAGGGATATAGTAACCAAACACTTAAGATTGTGTATGTAATATTTAATTTCATGAAAAAAATGTGTTGTACATGTTTTTGAATTTTGTATTTTTGCGACATAACGCCTTCATCCACTTATGTCTTCAATTAATCTGGGCTTTTAAATAATGCTGCTAATTTCTCTCTTGAGTAAGGCACAGGAACACATTTATCAGCATTATTTTATTACATGCTTTTTTAAACTTAATCTATTGAATGTTAGTACTATAAACAAAATTATATGTGTGTACATATGTGTGTACATATGGTCCGTAGATATGGTATGCACATATGGTGCTATGTACTCATGTATAGAGAACTAATATTCAATAGATTTGTAATAATGTAAGTAGAAAATGTTTATAAATTTAAAGTAAAAATGTAAATTACCAATGAACAACTGCCCAAAATGATTCACAACACCATATTCACCTGATTCCCCCATTTGACAACCACCAAGAGGGTGACGTGTCAATGTGTCTGAACTTAACTGCGTTGACCATTTTGGAGAGACACCAACATTTCCCCCTAAACTATTTATTGCTTCTTCAAGACCAGTTTTTGCACTATAATAATACCTTTGATGGTGTTCATTGTTCCATTTCACATAAACTCTTTTCATGCTTTTATCATATGCTATTTCACCGTCTGCTTCATCAGCAGTCATGCAAAACAAGCCCAATGTATTGTCAACTCCTTCTTTTCCAATGTTCTAAAAATTTAGATATGAAACTTTTACAAAATAATTAAGTGCATAAACAAAACTTTTTTAGAATTCCTTTATTTCCTCAAAATTTAGGAAGAAAAAGTAAGTTTGAAATTAGTAAGAAAAATTTTTGTTAGTTTTTAAAAATATTAAAAGTTTTGTTAATTTAAAAGTGATTTACATTTTTCTTTTAAATTTGTTACTTTTTAAGTCTCTAGATTTGATTGATCCTTAACCAATATACTTGGCTGTTGATAGCTATTTAAACCATATAGCTTTGAGCTGGCAATTTTTTATAATATAAAATTTCTTCTCTTTTTTTTTAAAAAAAAATGTATTTTAAAGATAACCAAAATGTAAATGATTCTTCTAAGAAACTGTTGCTGCTTTGTTGTTGCTGTTTGGAATTTTTAATATAACTTTTAGAATTTAAGACATCTTATGACTGAATTCTTGAAACATTATTTTAATGAAAGCACAGTTTCATGTTAAAGAAATACTACAGCAGTCTGTGAACAAGTGCCAGTATCTTTACTTACTAATCAACTAAATTATGATTTAGATTTGTAGTCTCAAGAAATAAACATTGATTAAATTTGCTAGTCTCTCATAATTAAAACCCTATACACCTTAATCTTCAATTGTTTTAAACAGGATGTACATAATGGACTTATTGCAAATAACTTCCTATCATAAATGATGTTTTATTACAGTAAATTAGTTCAATACCTCATTAAGTGGTTTTTATACTTGATTTAAGTTTTATTGAAGTTGTTTTAATGAATTTTTAATTTTTAAAACTAATAAAATTGCAATAAAAATGTTACATAAATACAAAACATATTTAAATTGTTGCATACCAATAGAAGTGTTATACTGCAATATTATATACCATTTCTATTCCACTTTATTTAACAGTAATGTTTTATCAAATATCTTTTTATATACTTTTGGTTCATCAACTAAGATATGTTAATAATCAAAAAACGCAAAACCCTGTTAATGATGGAATATTTGTAAGTTGCAAAATAATTACTTTTTCATAAAACAAAATCATAATTTTTAACAGCAGCTAGCTACTATTAAAGCACACTTAATGGGTCTTCAAAATAGTAAAATAATTACTTTTAACATTGCATGCCATTGTTGACCATGAGGAAAAGGGTCTGGTTTTTTAACAGCACCACATGACATTGCTGATCCAACAATATATGGTGGTAAAAAAGCACTAGGCACAGTTAAGTCTTCCAACATGAAACCGCTTCGTTTTTTTCTTATATCAATAAAACTAGTAACAGCTGGACCAGGGGCTTGTTGACATCCTTTTGGAAGTTTCCCTTTTTTATACATCCCTGTGCGCAAACCAGTAGCAAAAGAAGGCTCTTTCTTACTGCAATAGCTTACCCCTAAAAAGAAAAATTTAATGCATTTAACTTTTTCTTGACTGTAACAATTGTTTAATTGTCTGTTAATGGTAAAATTTATTAAGATTATTTTTTTCTGTTTATTAGTTTTGAAAACTTAATGAAAAAAAAAAAAAAAAAAAACGAGGATTATTTTACACAAGAACTAAAAAGATTGCTTTTGCTTTTGCTTTTTTTTTTTTTTTTTTTTTTTTTTGAAATTAATAGAATCATGTTTTGAGTTTGGAAATAAGCTTTAATTTTAGTCTAAAATTTTTTCTGCATATATTAACATAAATTAAAAAGAACAACTTTTATAAAATGTTGCAAAAAGTATATTGATTGCAAAATTACAAAACTTATTTTAATGAAATGATTTATTATGTTATTTGACACAAAATTTTCTGTTTTATCTGCCACTGAATAGATATCTCATGGATTTTGATAATCACTCATCAAGGAAACTCTCAGCCATGATTTCTTTCTTATAACAGTTCAAAGAAATACCTAAGTTTACATTAGTTTTAAACGAAATTGACTTTTTACCAAGCAGACCACCATTTCCATTAAATTTCTTTCCAAGTAGGTCAGATACTTCAAACCCTTGGAGTCTAGATTGCATAAGAACCTGGGTAGAACCAAGTGGTCCAGCACATAAAAATACAAAGCTTGCTTGAATAATCTTTGGCTGGCTATCTTCTTTACCAGTCATAGTGTATCCAACTTGCCATTGATAAGAAGCATAATCTTTTTGAATAGTCTGAACCTCAACCTACAAAATATTAAAAAAGCATACTTTTATTTAATCAAAAAAAGTGAAAACTTCAACCAAAGTTATATTTGAGTTATGATTAGAGATTGATATTATGAAACAAAACCCTAATTTAAGTACAACTATAAATATAAAAATTTAAGCTTAAATATCTCAAGCTCTGTACATTAGTAAATATTTCAGCACCATAGTTGATAGCATCTTGCAGATAATTTGTTGCTAAAGTGTTTTTGGCACCAGTATTACATCCAGCAAGACAATTTCCACAGCCATTGCATGCAGGTTGTGAATAACCAACATGATTATATGGCAAGTCAGTAAAATTTATATTTAACGGAGTTCTGTAAAAGGTTTCATGAATATCTTCTACATCAATTATATTGATGCTATTTATTGTACTCCTCATTTGATTCATACGCTTTAGCGGAGGATAATCATCTGGGTAAGGACATGGCCGTAGCATTTCTAGAGCATGACTACGGTCTACACTATTAAAATTGCTTAAATCTTCACGAAACTGCTGTGGCCAAACAGGATCATAAAATACTTTTGATTTACAATCTAATGAAACACCTTCATCAGTCAATGAACTGCCACCAAGCCCGCATGTAGTCATTACTGTAATATCTTTTGTAATGTTAAACTGATACAAACTAGCTGGATGACCTAGTGAAAATGTTCATTAAAAAAAATATGATAAAACAAAAATCAGACAATGACAATGATAATAATAAAAGTAACTGCGTAATAATATCAATTACCAAAACTAATAAAAAGATTTTTATAAATCAAAGATTACCAAGTAGCTGTTTTTCTTCATATTTCACTAAACACATCTCTTTAATAGCTTCTTCCATTGATTCTGGAAAATCACCTGGGAGCCATTCACGACCTTTCTCAAGAACACAAACACTTTGTCCAGTGCGGGCTATTCTACTAGCGGCAACTGCACCTCCATAACCTGATCCAATAACAATAACATCATATCGAGATTTGATTTGATTGATTGACTTACTAATAGGTGCATACTAAAGAACAATATTTTAAGAATTACCTTGGAAAGATAACAAAACGAGAAAATATACAGAAAATACTGGATTAAAGAGAAGACAATCATGTGAATAAATTTTAGTACTTACCTTATATTGCATATATGGAGACTGGCTTCCAGTACAGTTTCCCATAGTGATTCAAGATTTTGAATTCAAAAAGATTTAAATAACTATTGGAGTATTTACATTACTATTCTTATTAAGTTTTATTTCAGCCTATTTTGATCATAACATTCACAAGTATGTAAGTTTATTTTGACCTTTATTCTTTTCTCAGTATAATTTTATTTGTTAGGTAAAATTTTTACTAGTACTAAGAAACCAACCATGCAGGTTCTTTTGCACTGTGATGTAATTATTACTTCTAATTTACCTAAGGAACAAAGCAACTTTCTTTCTACAACTTTACCAAACATTAAAACAGCACTTAGATATAGAGTAAGGCAGGTATAAAGTCTAATATTTATAAATAATGAAAAGACTCAAACAAAAATAAAGATCATTAAGCTTGTAATTAGTTAATTATATATTTAAGACTGACATAAATGGTATTGTAAAATCGTTCTTTATTTTCCCACCATGCTTTGCTGGGATGTAACCTTTATATTATGAAAATAAGATTACAGTGAAACAGTCATATTTTTGGTGAAGTGGTGAACCTATTTTTTTAAGGAGCTTTTTAAAATAAGATTTATAGTTTACAATAGAACAGAGGTATTCCAGAGGAGTCAGTATAGGAATTGGATTATGGGATACAAACACGTTTACTTATAATACACTGTTGGGAGCAATTTGTTTATCTAAAACGTTTTTTGCTTTAACATATATCTTTAAAGTATGTCTGCTTTTTTTTGCAAAAGAAAGCAATTTACTCATACAACAAAGAATCGTTGCTGACAATCAGTGAATTCAAGTGAAAGAGTTTTGTTAATACAAAAAAAAAAAAAAAAAAAAATTAAATGCAAAAAAAATTAATAAAGAGAAATGTACGGATGTATAAATGATACTTTATTGAATAGAAAGATTTTACTTGAAAACTCGTCCCCCATTACTTATGCATGGCTTTAGATTCATTATACAAACTATTAGAAATTTTTAGATATCGGAAGAGTTTCTTTTCCTTGCAAAACTAATTTATCATGTTTTTATAAATCATAACTAATCGCATTTATTACAAAAAGGTTTCATAGAATGAGTGCCGTATTTAAGGAAAGGAACCGAGGCCCCCCGAATACGCTGTGAACGATATAAAAAGCTATGGGCGTCCACCGAACATTTCAAGATTCTGTTAATCTCTACAATCACTTCGGAAAAAAAAAGATTTTTTGAGCCTAAAAATTTGAACACTAAGTGCCACAATCAAAAACAAGACATATTTGAGCAGCTGCATCAAAAGAAGTGAACTCATCTAAAACCACATTTAAGCGTCCTGAATGGTTCTAATTTTCGATAAATCAGGTTTTTTTAATAAGCAAGATCTGCTGGAATTATCATATTGGCGTTTTTTACTTATACGTTTTTAATGGTTGCTCAGGATTCTAATGTACAATAAACTCAGAAATATATCGAATTCCTTTTAAGAATCAAACATTATATTCGAAAACAATTGATTTCACTTCGTTTTGATTTGGCATTCAAACACGTCATTTCAATGATATATATTAACTAGATATCTAACTGGCGCTTCCGCAGTGAAGCATTTTTTGCCAGCCCAGGTTTGTTTCACCTGAAATGACACAATGATAAATCAAAGCTAAGTAAAAATGTTATTGTCAGTTTAAATAAAACGGCTACCGGCATTGAAAACTTCAAAAACTTGCTTCACTTTTTCTTACGGAATTTTTTGTGAAGTTAGACATCTAGTTAATATATCATTGCGTCATTTAGACACGAAATTTAAGCTACCGGATCATTTGTTATTCTATTTAATTAGACAAAATAGATTAAGTTTAAGACTTAAAACCAGACTTAAACTTTAAGTCTGGTTTTTTACAAAATAATAAGATTGTTTATTGAAGAATTATTCTTAACCTGGTTCATTTTAGTATCTACAACTTTATTTGTAGAATGATGAAGGGGCTCGAGTTTATTTTTTCTGAATTTTTATACAGTGTCTCAAAAAATTATCCGGCCAATCATTTTTTTAAATATTTTTCCTAAAAAAAGTGCTGTATTTTCGTAAATTTAGACTTTTTTGGTAAACTCAAGATTAATAAAAATAAAAGAACATGTTTTTAAATAGATTTTATCTATTTTAATGTAAAATATGAATGACAAAGTTTTCAGTCTTAAAATAAAGAAACTTAGGTCGTTTTTTTATTGTCAAAAAAATATTCGACCGAACACATTATTTGTTTTTTAATAAACAAAACAATTATTTTAATATTTTGTTGGGCCTTCCTTTGCTTGGATTATAGCTTCAAGACGTCTAGGCATTGATTCGACTATAGATTTCGTTTCTTCTGGTTGAATCTTTTCCCAAGCTTCTTCAATTGCCACTTTGAGGTTATCTTTTTCGGAAAATGACCGATCTTCAATTTTTCGGTTTAAAATTTCCCAGAAATGTTCAATGGGATTAAAGTCCGGTGATTGTGCGGGCCATTCCAAGACCTCAACATTATTTTCAGCAAACCACTCCTTGGTTTTAGTGGCACTATGCTTGGGATCGATATCTTGCTGAAATGTAAAATCAGATCCTAGCCGAAGTTTTCAAGAAGATGACTTCAAATTTTGCTTTAATATGTTTTTGTATTGCATCTGATCCATTATATTATCAATAAATTGGAGTTTTCCAACACCCTTTCAAGCAATTGAACCCCATACCATCACGTTACCGCCACCATACTTGACAGCTCCTATCACGCAGCTTGATTTGTAGGCTTCTCCGTCTTTTTTCCGAACTTTTTGGGCTCCATCAGATGACTTTAAGTTGAATTTCAATTCGTCGCTCCACAGGATTTTTTTCCAAAAACTTTACGGAATGTTTTTGAACTTCTTTGCAAATTCCAATCTTCTTTTCATGTGTTTCTTACTCAAATATGGTGTATTACGCACAAGTCGTCGTTGAAATCCCTGGTCTAGGATACGATTTCTGGTTGTCTGATGGGATAATTTGATTCCATAATTCTCTTCAGCTTGCTTAGCCAGTTTTCTAGCAGAAATGAAGCGATTTTTCTTGACTTGTAGAATTAAGTTTCTATCAGAACTCTTAGAAGTCTTTTTTTTGCGACCCTGCCTTCTTTTGTGGCTGTTGTTCCGATCAAATTATACTTATTTATTATGTCGGATACTGTAGTATGAGGAATTCCAGTCTCTTGCTGCACCTGACGATAGGTTTTACTCTGATTGACTAGATCGACAGCTAAATTTCTCTGAGAAACAGTCCAGTGACGTTTACCTCCAACCATTTTACTTAAAAAAACATGAAACCTTTTTTTTATACAAAGCTTTCTTTTTTACTACAAAAAAAAAAGTTTTTTGTTATGCAATTTCATTAATTGTATAAAAATTTGTTAAAATATTTCAACAAATTTCACATAAAATTAATTAAACTTAACTAAATATCGCTTAGTCGGATAATTTTCTTACAAGCCTATTCAATACTAAGTTTCTTTTAGGACAAATAATAAACCAACTGATGCATGAATCAAAAAATATGCACGCTAAATAACATACTATTTCCAATAGAATTAAAATGACAGACAAAGTAAGTCTCGCTATTCATTGTTTTTAGTGTAATTTAAACGTAAACATTTTTTTTCGGCAAAAACTTGTTTGGCCGGATAATTTTTTGAGACACTGTAGTAGTGTATTGTGAGTACTGCAGATCAAAATGAACAGGAAAAAATCTGAATGTTCTTACGTTTGTATTGTTTAGTCAGGATGATTAAATCTGAAAATTTTGCTGCATTTGCTTTACAGTAGTTTCAAAAAAAATTGGGCGCAAAAAACTGTTTGTTCATTGTTTTGTTGCTTTTATTTTTTCCATTATTTATGTTATTTTATGTAAATGAGAATGGTACAAAAAACACAGGACGTTGTAAATAGTAATTCACTAATAAAACGCAAAAACCTAAATAAGATAAGTAATAGGATATCTAATGATAAAATCTTTTTTTAGGGCGCACGGAAGGGCGTCCCAAGAAACAATACATTAGTATGTAATGGAATTTATTCCATGTTTAGTTGTCTGTTTTAGTGAGAACTTAAGTTGTTATAAGTGACTGATCTTAGGTTATGCCCAGACGTTGTCCTAGTATTAAATAGTTACGAAATTTGGTAAGAAGGAGACCGCCTTGTTGATCCCAGACAAATGAATAATTTAGGAACAGCGTTAAGTCATAGAAACGAAGAGTTTTGGATGTGCGATATAGAATGAAACAAGGTGATTTTTTTGTGCAAAAATAAGTTACTCTACTTTAAATAAATTCCTCTATTTTGAAGTGGAACGGCTTAATATGAGAGCAAAGTCATTTATGTGTGTTTGGAATGAAAGTTTCTCATCGATCACAGCACCAAAATAAGTTATATTACAAGACAAAGATAATTTTTAGTCACTTATTCTTAAGTTTAAGTATTTTGGAAGATTCTTGTTAGTTTTTTAAAAAAATTTAGTATGTTTCGTTTTTAATATTATTACTTCAGTTTTTTTTAGTTATTTTTCAATTAGATTTTATTGCTCGAAACCACTGATCTAGATTTGCCATACCCTGATTAACATATTTATTTAGTTTTTTGAGAGAGTTTTTTATTAATTGAAGATAAGTATTATGAGCAAAATGATGAAGTATTTGAACGTTTGATAGAAATATTAAGATTATTGATATAGATAATAAAAAGAAGAGGATCTAATACGGATCCCTGAGGGATACCAATTCAAACGCTTTTAATGTATAAGAAGGTGCCACCTAAAGTTACAAACTGTTGACGATTGGAAAGGTATTATTTAAACCATTGCAAGGGTATCCCGCGTAGTCCATAATAGTTAAGCTTTAATAGCCCCGTACACCACAATAGCTGAGCTTTGATAGGAGAATGTCATGGTCTACAATATCAAAAGCTATTTGTAATCAATGAAAACCTCACAAGCAAAGTTTCCATTGTCAAGAACGACTCTTTTATAATTTAATATGGAGTGCTAAGAAAGAGTACTGTGGTTAAGAATAACAGAGAGAAAAAACTTGTTTATTCAAAATAAAATAAAAAATATCTGACTAATTTTTCATTTGAATTTGCATTTTGAAATGTAACATTATGATAAACTGAGCAAGATGATCAGATATTGAAGCGGTAATGTTGCTTGAAATCATTTAAGAAGAATAAAAATTTAGAAAAATATTATTATCATTATTATTATCATTATTATTATTATTATTATTATTATTATTATTATTATTATTATTATTATTATTATTATTATTATTATTATTATTATTATTATTATTATTATTATTATTATTATTATTATTATTATTATTATTATTATTATTATTATTATTATTATTATTATTATTATTATTATTATTATTATTATTATTATTATTATTATTATTATTATTATTATTATTATTATTATTATTATTATTATTATTATTATTATTATTATTATTATTATTATTATTATTATTATTATTATTATTATTATTATTATTATTATTATTATTATTATTATTATTATTATTATTATTATTATTATTATTATTATTATTATTATTATTATTATTATTATTATTATTATTATTATTATTATTATTATTATTATTATTATTATTATTATTATTATTATTATTATTATTATTATTATTATTATTATTATTACTATTAATATTATTAATAATATTATATTACTCTTTCTGTAGATTCGATAAGAGCTTGAGCTGTAGAATGCTTTTTACGAAAACCAAACTGAACTTTTTCAAAGACGATGTTTGGTGCAACTAACCGTAGATCCTTTTAACCGAAGACATCGGGAAATACTCCTTTGCAAAATAAATTATTTAAGATGATACTTAGTGGTTTGCATAGAATTTCTGACACCAGTTTAAGAAGTTTTGTTGGAAGGCTGTTTGGTCCAACACTCTTACCTACTATAATAGTGGAATTTATATAGCCGAGAGTTTCCTCTTTCGTTATTTATTAAAAAAAAAAGAATTGCTTTTAGTATTTGTCAGTTACTTTTGAAAGTTGAATCAAGAATTTGGAATTTCATCGGATAATTTTGAAGCAGTTGTAGTTCAGAAATTATTAAAATGATTGGAGATTGTTGTTGATGAGTATGCTAATTGGGGAGTAAATTTTATTTGGCTTTACATTTATCAACTCTTTTATACCTTTCCAATATCTCATATTATTGATATTGTAGCTAAAATAATTTATGATTTTACTTTTTGCTAAACTTCAGAAGATTGCTTATACTATATTATGTTTAAACTTTATTAAAAGTTTTTCATTCTACAGTTTTTTCATTTTAAATGAGTTTTTATGAAGTTTATTTTTGATTCTTATTGACTTGAGAATGCCTTTCTTTAACAAAGGTTTATTATGACCAGTTATTTGATTTTTTGTTAGCTTTTTGTAAAGGCCAAGTTTATTCAAAAATACAATAAAAAATTTCGATTAATTTTTTAGTGGAACCATAAACATCATTTTTGTCTTTTATAAAGTCATTCGATTCAACATTTGAAATATTTTTGATAAATTCAGCTTTTTTAAAGTTTTTAAAACACCTTTTAACAACAGGTTCAGGTGAAGTTTACGTTTTGGAAAGTGACGTTATTATAAACTGAGCAAGATGATCAAATATTAAAGCATTAAGGTTGCCCACAATTTAAGATAGGTGTAAGAAAATGATATAGATTTAATACCCTAGCCAGATTTGAATTCAATCTAAATTATTAGAGATTGGATGGACAAAGTGTTAGTCAAGGTCCAAATTAAGATTCATTAGTAACCTAAAACAAGAACTAGAAACGATTTGAAGAGTTCTAACCCAAATTTGCATCTTGCTAAGTGGATGGAAAAGAGTTGCATGGCTTTTAAAAAAGCAATTTCATCATTGTTGATACTTTAAATACTAATTTTGATTTTTACTGTTGTTGCGCCTGTTTCGATTTATCGCAACTTTTTTTACCGATACATATTGTTTTACTATGACCTTATCTTATTATTTTGACCATATTAGGCTAGTTACAAAAAAAATTACCTTTCTTTTAATTGACCTAATAAGGCAATGTTTTCACATTTTTTCAACCCCCGCAACCCCGGACCCGCCACATCAATATTTAATCCTAGGTGCGCCACTATTTTCAACTTTTTTTTTTTTAATTTTAAATACTGCAATAAAACAGTAACTAGCTAAAAAATAAAAAAAAGTTGATCCTAAGTGTTCAACACCACTTGAACATTAAAAAGTTCTACACAAAAATGTTTTTATTGAAGATATTTGTTCATTGAAAAAGAAGTTGTAAAGTAAAAAAAAAAAAAAAAAAGAATCACAAAAATATAAAAATTTGAGAATAAAAAATATATATTTAAGTAAACTTAGAAACTGATAATAAAGAATAGTTAAGAAATGCAATGTTAAAAAAATATAAACTTTATAAAATTATTATTAAAAACTAATACTAGCTCTTTAAAACTAAAGCTTCAGTTTCTGCTAATGATATACTGCGAATAAGTTCTACAGTCTCTTCTTTATCATCTAATACAAGGTCCTTCTTATGCCAATTTAAACATTCTATTAAAGACTGTAATGGTGCAAAACATTCATCAATTAAATACGAATCTGAATTATCAGGTCTTTGTTTCACTCTATAATTGAGGCTAGAAAGGATTTGACGCAGAAGATGTCGATTTCCACTTTTATTATTCCATCTTTTAAGAAAATCTTTAGCTTCTTCCTGGCTTAGTTTTTTTAAAAGGGTTAGTTTAATAACAATGTTTTCTTGTGAGTCATTTAATTCTTCAAGGACTTGAGTGACAAAATGACTATTTATCTCAATTACACAAGCTTCCATGTAAGCTAAGAATTGACGATGAGTTAAATATCTAAATCCCAGGGAGCACAGAAGCTTTTTCATCCCATGAAAGCCAGGAAAACATAGTTCATCTTTAACAACTTTAATTCGCTGCAGTATATGAAACAAGATCACTTCATTTTCATCAAGTGGTTTAAGAATTGAAGTATTCATAAGTGTTTGAAATGTTTTGTTTCCAAATGATCTTAACAACTGCTTCCACAAAGAACTTATTATGATATTTCGTTCTTTAGTATATGCTGTACAAAGATTCTCAACTTTACTTTTTGATAATCCTCTATGATTAGCAAGAATGTAAGTTATCATTTTTTGAGTTGTAGTATTATTTTTCACCTCATTGTCAACTGCATCTTCATCTACACCATCATGTTCAGAAAAAGAGTGATTGGAAATACTGCCATCAGACAAGTTTTGCAAATCATCATTTAAATCTACACCAGCTAGAAATAATAACTTGAATGGGAATCGCTTGCTTCGAGACTTGTCACTTTCATAACAAAGATTATTGTATATGGAGCACCAAAACTGGTTTTTACACTTTGACAACTCTTTCTTCAACTGGAGAATTTGATTTTCAGAATAAAAACTGTAAAACAAATGTGATTGCCTTTCGCCAGTATTATTACGCTCAATTTGACCTCTATAAAACTCTTGTGTAGTAAATGGAAATAGTTTTAAATCTAACTTTGATTCAATATACTTCCACATTCTAACATAATTTTGAGCTACTAAGTACTCTTTCAAAAGTCCACTTGTTTCAAAATTAGAACAATCTTCGCCTAATACATTGATTATACCTTTGCGGATTTTCTTATTATCTAGATGAACTAGTACAATGTGTAATATTGACAAACGAGTGGCAGCATCTGAAAAGCAGAACATTTCAAGTAGCTTTGATGTATTTATTTCAAACTTATATAATTTTTGTGAACTAATATCAAAAATAATTGAGCTATCAATTGAGGATAGTAAAATGTTTGAAGTTGTTTTCAAACTTGGAAAAAATGGAGATTCACTACTAATCAAAATGTTATGGACTGGTTCATGCTCATAGCTAATATCAAGCAAGTGAAAAAACGATTGATGAGCATAAACAAGAACAAAGTCATTAAACATTGTAAAAAAAATATGAGGGTAATGGCCATTCACACTATGACTTGAACATTGCAATTTGAATCCTGCATGTATGCAACAAATTGCATAACTTATTGATTCATTGTCAGCTGAAGAACTTGAAACAGAATGATCAGTATCATTGGAATCATCTTTTAATGTTTGCTGATAACATACATACAATGAACCAGCTTCAGATTGTAGAACACGCATATTGAAATTTGAGCATGATATAAGATCTGTAAGGAGTAAATCATTATAAACAACCTCTGACTGCATGAACTCCATTTTGAATGATAGAGGTAAACTGAATTTAAGTATCGTTTGAAAATTTCCAAGTTCATCAAACTCCAATGCATTCAGAATTCCTTCAGAATCTGTACTGCCTTCATCTAAGGGATTTAACTCAACATAAAACAATCTCTTAAATTTTAAATCAAACTGTGCCCACACAAATCTTGATGCTATTGGTACAACTGATGAATTACTGTTCATTAATGAACCATCACTTCCAGTAAAGGCAGGAATACGATACAAATTTATTGATTCTTGATGGTGAAAGAAAAGTAAATTTGAAACTTTAGATGAAGCATGATTGCTATCATTGAGAAATTGAACCCGCTGGTATTTTTTCCATCTAACATTCAATGAGAATAATCTCATTTGAGGGTAGATTTCTGAAATATAAGAGTTATAAAGTTCCTGTGAGCTACCTTTCCTCTCTTTACATGAATAAGCAAGTAACGACAGGCTGCTATTAACAGTGGCATTGACAATGAAAAGGCTGTTTTGATGAGTGAATATAGTTTCAGATGAACTAGTGTACTTTTTATAAACTGCTACAAAAGTTTTTTCATTACATAAGTCTTCACAATTCCAAGTAAACAAATATAAGTTATCATCTTTAATTCCTACTACACGAGGTGAAGATATTGAAAAAGATTTTTTTTCTGAAAATTTTTTTTCTTCATTGGTTTCAGCTATGCATTTTTTTGTAAGTATTTCAGCATGAGTTTTAAGCTCATCTTTTAAGCTTACAAGCTCCACTATATCAAACATGCTAGAAAATAAACCAGAAAAGAATAATGTTATAATTTAAATTTACATAGCTTATATGTAATAAGTTATGTAAATTGATAATTTTATGTTATATATACGTTACATAACTATTTTAGATTGTTTTTATTTTCACCACCGTGGAGATTATTCCAGTTAAAAAATAAATTTATTTTTTAACTGGAATAATCTCCGCTTTACTGCATATAACCAATCCAGTTTATTTAACATGACCTCGTTTCTTTTAAAAAAGTGCAGTTCTTTATCACTAACTAAATAACTTCAAATATTAAAATCAACTAAATATTTAGAATAATCATTTGGAATCCTCTAGATTAATGTTAAAGTGTAAGCGATTTTTGTAAATATTAGGGAATTATTAATGCCAGGGTCGTTTTCGCACCAACCGTGAGTATAGCGAAAGTTATTATGATATGTTAAACTACTAAAAAAGAGTACAGAAGCATTAGAAATAATTTTTGCAACCACAAATATGATATTTTAAGGGTTTGTTTAAAATTGTTCTCACCCTGAAACTCAAATCATTTATGTACTAATTTTGATCAATCTTTTTGAAACACTGTTTTCTAGTCTTATCGTATGTGTTCCACACTTATCGTATATACGGTTGACACATCTCAAAATCTGCTTTTGCGTCTGATTGATAATGTTATTATGGTTTCAAATGATAAATGCACCTGTAACCTTTTTGTTTGAATTTTTTGCTGCAACGTTTCAGATGTCACAAACGATGGTAAAGGTTTTGGGATTTGAATTCAGACTGGTTGCTTGCCATTTTAAAACACGTTTTCAGTTGGATTTACGATTTCTGTTGCTGTTTTTAAACTGAAACAAGCTGTTTTTGGTTTTGTTTTCGCTGTAATATTATAATCAACATTTCCACATCGATTAAAATTTGCACATTTTCTACATTACAGCATGGTGATTAACTTCATTATTCTGTTGTACGTCATCAGATAAAATGGATTTACTTGTCCTAAATGAGACTTTTTTTCAAAAATGATACAGCTGCAGATATTCAAGATCACCTTTCCAACGTAAGTGATCGTCAGCTCTTTTGAAATGCTTTAAAATACTTGGATCAATGCATGACTCGATAAAGTTTATGTGAGAAGATGATGATATAGTCACATTGAAAAGTTCGGCTCTAAATAAGTTGTTGGAGCTTTTAGTAACGAATGGAAAAATTCCGGTCTTTTTAAAATAACTTTTGATATTATTTGCCGTAGAAAGATCGATTATGAATCAATTTAAAGCTACTCGTACATTTTCCTTATTTATTTCTTGTCCTTCATGGTCGATGCACCATTGTCAACAAAAGGATTTTTAGAGCAAAAACTCCCTAAGTTTGATAGAAAATTTTTCAAACGTCCTGCTTTTTGCGTACACAATCATACCTATTTTATCAATAGCATCGCGTAATTGATTATTTATATACTGAAAACTATGTTTTCAGCTGCCAGTTTTCGTCTTATTTTATTGTCGTGCTATTAAAGATACAATATTCATTTTTATTTTTACGGTAAAAAGGCATAAACGAATTATTCATTGGACATATGATAAGTAAAGAAACACATATTTTTAACTCATACTTATCGTACAAATACTACATTTATACTATAATAATGTGCAGTTTTAATAATATTGTAAGTTATTCATGTTTTATTTGAATTAAATAAATTTTAAATTAAATTTAGAATTAAACTTTTTGCGTAATCCTTTCAAATTTGTTTAAGCTCATTTAATTGTAAATAAAAAATACTTAAGAAACCTCTAATTGTGCAATTACTTTATAAAAAAAAAAATTTTAAGTTAGAAGAAATGAATATTACGCTATATTCAAGAAATAAATATTATGCTATATTCATAAAAGTAACAATGTATTGCGGTTTCTTTGTATTCAAATGGAAGTGCATGACCATGTTGTTCTTTAATGAAATACAAATGTAAAAAACAAATAACTATTTGTCACAAAATTTCTGTTGAATATTGAAAACCGACTATAAATGTCGATTCACGTTAGGTGTGGAAATGATCCTGTTTCTCTTTACCACTCAAATTTATATCCTTTCTTTTTTTTTTTTAAAAAAAAAAGTATAAATTTGAGTGGAGCATGAAATATTCAATAAAATATAAACGGAGTTTACAAAAATTTTTAAAAATATCTTAAGTCCATGGATCTCACTTTATCGACAAATCAGTGGAGCCAAAACTGCTGAAAAATGTGTTAAAAGAAAGAAAGAAGTATCAAAACACAAAACTGGAAAAAAGTGAACAAATCAGTTCTATAGTTACTGTTTAAAATTTTTTTAAAGCTGCACATCTCGGATCTTTTGTTTGCAGCTTGTTACGTAAATATGAATAAACAATTAAGGAGTAACCCAACGTCAAGCTTGGTTTAAAAGTATTTCAATTGAATGCTCTTGTCAAGTTTACTTGTGAATTTTCGTAACTTTTGTGAAATTCCTATACAAATACAGGATTGGATTTTCGATTTGCAAAGCAGTCTTTTTTTTTTTTAGATTAAAAAAAAAAATTAATTAAAATCGACGATATAACGACGATATTCGCATTTCGGAAATGCGAACCATTTTTTTTGTAGATATTTTCTTTCAAATGGATAATTTAACCACGCGGTGTGCCCACCATAAGTTTCAACTCTTTTTAAATTTTTTCATGCTCATAAAAATGATTAGTTTTTTTCAATTAAACTTTATGGCTCTCCAAGTCTTCTGTAAGAAGATGTGAGGACATCAGCTGCAAGGATGCCTTTTCCCTTTTTATTTTCTGTTGCAATATAATAAACTTGCCGGTAAACTGAAATTTATACTAATATTGAAAACGGAGACGACGAACTCGACCGATGTTGGAGATGGCAATGGTAAAACAGAGTTTCTTAATTCTTGTCATAAACCTAGTGGATAATTTCGATGAATACTAGGAAAGGGTCTCTTGGTGGTAACTCAGGGGCCTTATTTCCATGAATACTCATGTAGATAAATACAAACCATTCCGATGTAAAAGCTAATTAAAACACTGGGATATATGCCTAATCGCGCAATTATAAATTTCAAGAATGGAGAAAACTATTGCTTTAAATGGATGATATTATTGGTGATGTAACACGTAGGATCTAAACATCTAAAAATCAAAGATCTGGAAAGTATATTGAATTGCAACAGGAAATATAAAGGGAAAAGGCACCCTTGCAGTTGATTTCCTCACGTCTTCTCTACAGAAGACTTGGAGAGCCATAAAAGCGACAGGGAGGGTACTGGCGAAAAACCGCAGAGAACAGTCATGTCTGAAATGCTACATATATGGGGATCGGAGGGATGACCGTATACAAGAAGAGGTTTGGCGCAACGTTCAAAGTGTTGATAGCATTAATTGCTTTTTTTTTTACCAGCCAGCAGTATGACCTTGTCATTCAAAGCATAAGCACGTAAAGCAGTTGATGCACTTGATAAATAATTTTTTTTGCATGCGGCAAGAAGAATTTCTTAGTCTTTTTAATTTCCAAACTATAGCAAAGCCAACGTACAATTAAACCTTTAAACAATGCCCTTTGTAAAATGGTTATTATGTTTTTAGCAAACAGACCTGAAAATTGTGCTTAACCGATAAAGAGGGGATAGCACCAATGAACTCGTAACCAGAATAAACCAGCCGCAACTTTAGCCAGTGAAGAAGACCTACCTTTAGGTGATGTCACTACTAGAAAATGCGGGTTCTGGGACAAAATGATTTTTTCATGATCGTTGCGTAAATTTTTGAAAATCGCGGGTTGAAAACATTTTTGATAATGGAGGAGGACGAGAAAAGATATTTTTTCATGATGTGATAAAGCATCATGAAAAAAAAATTTAATTTTTGCAAAGGTGTTTGAATCTTGCGCGAAAAATTTCTTTTTTTATTTGTTCTTGTTTTTGTTCTTGTTTTTCTTCAAGTTTTTGTTTGAGAATTGATTTGTAAATTCCAATTTCGTGCCATCCAACTCCTTTGCTCCTTAAATATTCAATGGGGTCAAGTGTTTTTATGCTTTTGATTTTTCCGTCCTCATTTCTCAAGATCCTTGTTTTTCCGTTCATTTTATTATGTCAAGAAAAAAAAATTTTTTTTTAAAGGATTTTTGAGAATGGGTCCGAGAAGAAATTAAGATAAGATGGGCACATATTTTCTGTCTCTTTTGAAGTATAATCCATCTTTGAGTGAGCTTCCTGTGACCCAGGGTGTTAAAAACAGTCCGTCTCCTTTGTATGTGGCAATTTTCATTCCTTTTCCATTGCTTTTGAGGTAAGCAATACCATTTCCAACAGTTTTTTCGATCAAAGTGGGGGCAAGAGCTCCCAATAAAGGTAAAAGAAGAGGAAGAAACCCTCCTTCTGATTTCATTCCATTTCCTAAAATTTTGTCGATCATATTGGAACCAAGAGAAAAGGCAACACCGCCCAAAGCGGCCTTGCCAAAAACTGGGACGGCTTTAGCCGCAACCCTTCCTAATAAAGGCAAAAGAGCACCGATGAATCCTCCTTCAACTTTTGCGTTGTGTTCCACTTGAGTTTTGCTCATTTTAATGGTGACCCCAACTCCTTGATGGAGAGCTTCCACAATTTTTTGATGTTGAGTTTTTGTCAGAAGCACAACGTCGTTTCCGTGAAAATCATCTTTTGAAAACCGGATGCTGACGGGTTTTCCTTCCATCATTGATTTTTTTATTTTTTCGATCTGTCCCTGAGACACATTTAATTTGACACGAATGTAATTGCTCATTTTTAAAATGCCGGAAAAAATTTATTTCACTTCCCGAATGTGATAACGGATCGTGATGTCCTCGCCGCGAAAGTCGATTAGATTTCCGTTTTGATCGACGCACAGTGACTCAAAGTGAAGAAAAAACGGCAAAAATTATATAACCATTGCATTTTAATATGTATTAAATGAATAGTTATTGTTTTTTTTTGTCTAAAAATCAATTATGTGATTTTAAGTTATTTTTACGTGCAACAACCAGCAAAACGTGAGCGTATCTAAAAAACACGCGCGTATGAAATTTTACACGCGCAAGCAGATTTTTTTTTTAAATTTTTCTTCTCGAATCAAGTAATAGTTTGCATAATACATAATTTATTTTTAAATCTCTTTTTAACTCACTCCAACTTGTAATCAGGCGTGATCACACAGTACACTACCATCCAAATTTAAGTCATAATTATTACCGGGCCCCTCCCCTTTTGCTAAAAACAACGATTGAAAGAATTTTCAAAAAAAATAATAATAATAATTCAGTCATCAACAAAGAGTATATAATAGAATGCTCTTAACATTACTATTATAACTATTTTAAATTTTAATTCATAGAAAATTTTAATTTTTTTAAAATTTCTGTCATCAATTGTTAACCTCCTCTTTTGATAAAAACAATGATTAAAAGAATTATCATTAATAAATAAAAAAAATTCAGACATCAACAAAGAGTAGATAATAGTTCTACTTTGAGCATTACTATTATAACTATTTTAAATTTTAATTCATAGAAAAATTTAATTTTTGATGGCAAATTTAACTATAAATAAAAAATTTCACAAAAGAATCACGACTGTTTAAGAAGAGAAAGAACTTCTACTGGAAGCAATTTCCCATTTTCACATCTATGGTTAGTGAATTGGATGCTCGATATAACTGGATCACTCCTTATCATAAGATAGTTAAACTGGTTTTTCATAACATTTATCCTTGAAATTTTGCATGAATGGTTTAATCTTGCATTTCTAATCTCTTTGTTAAGAGCCTCTAGTGATTCTTCTGAATAAACTCCAATGGGAAGTTCTAATGCATCGGCAATCTGTAAACCATGTTCTAAAAGTTTGTGAACGCTTGGAGGAATAACATACCAATTATATTCAGAAAGAATTTTATCTGTTGTATCATTACAATAATTTTGAAAAGAGCTTGGATCTAAACCATATCCTGAACAAACTGCTTTTAAAATTGTTTTAAGTCTAGAAATGATGTCAACATCTACACCAGTTATCTCAGAGAAAGTAATCGATTCCTCAAAGGCTCTTCTGGCAGTATTAGCATCATTAGTGTTTACAAAACCTTGTTTGGGCATGTCAACAATAAGACTTAGTTCTTCCCTAAACTTCTTTTGGATAAATGCTTTTCTTTCTTTAACTGATTCTTTCTGCTCAGAGGTTTTAGCATAAAATGACCTAATTTTTAATTTATATCCAAGATGAAGAATGTACTCAAAGCATCTTATCCAAAGGTGAAGAGGTGAAAGGCCAAAAGATAAAGCTTCTTTATTGACAGGTTTAGATCTAATCAATTTAACGTCATTCATCTCTGTTGGCTTTGCTGAACATACATTACAGCTTTGAGAAGATGTAGTACTTGTCAGTGCATTAACAACTTTTTAGGGTTCGGACTGTCTGCGCAGATCTGCGCAGATATGCGCAGAAAGTATAATTTGTCTGCGCTGACGTCTGCGCAGACATCGGCGCCGACAAAATTTTCTGCTTTGCAGACGATTTTTTGAAATCAACAAAAAAAAGTTTTAAAGTTATAAAATGTTTTAAAGTTTTATTTTAACTTTATTATAAATTCAGTGATTAGTAACAATAGGAGTTTTCAAAGATTCTTACAGTAATAAAAAAGTATAATGCCGGAGCCTATTCGGTGATTTCTTGACATTCAATTTCATTGAGAATTGCACCTTCTTCAAGAATGTAATCAGTCTTGTCATTTGTGTCCATCAGCACGATATTGGTATACAAGAATACCAGCTTTTCAACTCTCTCATTCGTAAGACGATTTCTTAGTCGCGAGTGAATAAATCGAAAGGTCGACCAAGCTCTTTCTGCTGTAGCCGATGAGCAGATCATTTCGTTAATAGGCTTAACAATTTTGTAAAGAGCAGGATATTTATCGCGACCGATAATGTTCCAATAATTTCGCGCGTTCATCTTGAATATTGTTTCCTTTCCTCTCTCAGGCAGCGCAGCCATTTCTCCTATAAAAGCAATCAACTCATCCTCAGTAGTGTCAGCAATTTCAGATTTGATCTTTTTGGCGAATTCAACTGTAGCAGTGATAAAATCGGTTTTATCTTCATTCAAATATAGACCTTCTGCGGCATTTTTGGGCGTTAACATGAAAGCAACTCCAATACCTGGTGTAAAGAGAAAATCGAGGCGAGATTGCACTTTTTGTTGTATGTCTTTATCGTCCATATATGAATTGTACATTTGACCAAAGTAATCATACACGAGAGACAATGGAGCTTCATCACTTTCTAGCTTTCCGATCACGTTGGAAGGAAATTCAATGCTTTTGACAAGCTTAGAGAGACTGTCCCAAAATGGGTTAGATTTTATCAATGCCATAACATCAGCAGATGTATTCTTTGGTTGAATTTCCTTCAGTAATGTACTTTCTTCGTCTACCAAATTAATAAGAACGTATTTTGATAGCTGGAGACTGCTTATTGATTTATAATAACTAAACCATCGTGTAGATACAGGCATGGACAATGAAAGAGAAATATTTGCTGCAATTCGTCTTTCATCAAACTTTGCTTTCACGATGTGATGATTTTTCACATATTTGATGGTTTTTTCTGCGTCTTTGACTGTTTTTGTGGCCTCAGTTGTAGAAACTATATCCTTCACAAGCAAGTTGACTCCATGAGCTCCACATCCGCAAGCCGAGATGTGTGGATATTTCTCCTCAATGATCCTCCACGCTGATTTCATAACAGGAGCGTTGTCGCTTATGAAACTGGTAAATTTTTGTGAGCCAATCTTCTCAATAACTTGTAAGATTGCCGCGGCAATTGCAGATGAATTTTGAATGATTCCGAATGTATTTATCGAGGTGTAAAAAAAAGGCTTCTGATTGGGCCCTTTAATACAAAAATTCACTATGTGATCGCCTCTTATGTTCGTCCAGCCGTCAGACATTAGTGTTAAGTTTTTTTCAGAGTTCAAAATTTCATTTACAGAAGTAGAACATTTTGTGTATTGTTTGTCGAGCAGAGATCCTGATAAGGCTTTAGCATTCGGGATGACAGATGCGTACGATGGATTGAGCGACTTAACGAAATCCTTAAAGGCCTCCCATTCGACTAAACGAAATGATATACCCGTACGGTAAAAGAAATTAGCAAGCTTCGTATCGATATCATTTTTGAGCTCTTCATTAATTGGTGGATGTACACGCTGCGTCGGTGAATCAGTCGTAGACGGAACTTGCTGAGAATCATTGATTAGATGTGACGGTTTATAATTACGCTTTGAAAACAATCTTTTTTCCTCGACACTGGCGTTTGGACATGTTGATCTTTTATGCGCTGCAAGGCGTTCCTTTGACCATTGAACAGTTTTGTTGCATGCTAAACAAGTGTCAGAACGCTTCTCTCGATCAAGTTTAGTCAAATAATTCGAAATTTTGATGTTTTCCATTTTAAATATTTTGAATGACGAAAATACAAGATTTCTTGATTCTAAATCACTTTAAGTTGTAGTAAGAAACACTTACAAAAGTTTATATCGATTGATTATACGTAGCTCGAACCAAAAAGAAACAGATAAGTAATGAAAAAATCGTAAAAAGTAGATAATTATGCAAAAATAATTTCAGACATTTGATTCAGATAATTTAAATTTTTCTTCTCCATTAAAGTGTCTGCGCAGACGTCGGCGCCGACGTCTGCGCAGATATGCGCATATTTTTGTCTGCGCAGATCTGCGCAGACACATTTTCCGAACCCTAGTTACAAATCAAAAAAAAATTTTTTACTAATAGATTTCTTCATGCTGAGTAATAGCTTAAACCTAATAATCATTAGAAAAAAATCATTCAATTACATTGTGAATTGACACAATTTTAATAAATTAATAAAAAATACTAACACTTTAGCTACTATGTCTCCATAAAATAAATTTCTAAAACTGACTATTTTATCGAACATTTCCGGGTTTTTTTCGTCATAAAAAAAGCATTAATAAAGTGCATCAAATTAATACACAAACTTGCAATGGCTTCAAAAAAAAGTTTTAAATTGTTATGCATCTGGCCTTACCATCATTAAAAGTTATTTGTATTTAGAAACTAAAGACTTTATTTTTTTTCCTTTTTTGCCACTTTTTAAGGATTTTGAGCCACTGTGCGACGATGCGTGTGGTTAACGTGGAAATTTCGGAAACATTGATATTTAGGTAAAACAAATGGGCAGGTCTTTCTATGATCTTAAAGCCAGGACCGACCGGAGGGTAAAAGGAGTAAATGCAATTTACTTGCAATCCGTTGATGTATGCTGGCTCGATGACGTTGTTGATGATTCTGATTGTGTTGACGTCCGAGATTCTGACAATGTCGTCGGACTCGTATTCGGAATTGGAGTCTAATTGTCTTTTTGTGAAGCCCAAAAGGGATGCGATGCTGTTTTCAACGTTCAAATCCATCAAATAATTTAATCCAAGTTTGATGGTTGATTTTAAAGTGTTTGAATTGGATCCAATCTTGATGTTTTCTGGTGAGTAACTGATTTTATTTGTGGTGACGTAACTTGCGCTTTGAGACGCATAATTTTTGATTGTGTTTGAGACGGTTTTTTGCAAATAATTGTTGATGTCGATGATGTCGTAGCTTCCTTTTGGAATGGCAACGTTTTCCCAATTGCCTCCGTTGTTCATGCTGTACCGGAAAGAATTGTTTTTAATTGTTCGTAAAATCTTTTGATATTATGTTGGATTTTCCATCCACTTCGATGATTATGCCTGACATTTTTTTTAATGGGTGAAAAAAATTTTTAGATCATCTCATGATCCGTGGAAATCACAAGTGATTTTTAAATGGTTTTTTTTTGTTGCACCAAAAATGTCAAGTCCGATTCGATATTTTCCCTTGTTTTTTTTTGACGATAAATCGATAACAGCAAATCCGTGATCCTCCTCCCAGCATTTTTTGCAAAAATCTTTGAAAACATCTTTTTTCATGTCTCTGGAAGCGTAAGTTTTATAAATGAGATTTGTGTCATTTTCGTCAAGTGGAATGAGGCAAATAAAGTTGGCATTTGTTCTAATCGCATGTCTGTCAAGATCGACATAATTTTGAGAGAGGTAAAACATGTCAACGTTGGAGTGTCTTCCTTTGGTGAAATATATTTCACACATTTTTTGATTTTCTCCTCTTAAATCGTCAAAGATCATCAAGTTGTTTTTGCTTTTATCGAGATCGGAAGGGTAAGGAACGTTTTCTCCATTATCAAAGAATTGACATTCAATGTCTGTTTCTTCACCACATTCTTTTGAAAGATAATCAATCAAATCTTCAGGGTTTAAATTCAATTTTTTCATCTTTTTTTTATCGAGCAATTGGAGAATGATTTTTTTTGGAAGCTTCTTCTCAAATGCTTTTTTGATTAATCTGTATTCAGGTTGGAAAAGAGATTTTCCAAAAACCTGCAAGTGGTTATAATCAAGCCATCCTTCTCTGAGAAGTAAATTGAGAAGTAAGGTTGTTTTTCCACATCCAGACATTCCAATGATTAGTCCTCGAATGCTTCTTGGCAAAAGCTCAATGTTATTCCTTTTGTTTTCGTCATTGTCAATTTCCAAAGGAATGATTTCCATTTTTTTGATTAAAAAATATTTTTTTTTAAATAAAAAATGTTCTGTGTCAAATGCAAAAGAGAAACTGAAACAATTAATTTGAGAAACGAGGTCTCAAAAAACAACAGAAACATGATCAAAGGAACTTGTGACTCTTGTGGAACGACCAAATGCCAGTTTGTTTCTTCGTCAACAAAAGGGGGAGACTTGGTCGAATCGATCAACAATTTTTCAAAAAAAAATAAAGCTTCCGTTGGCAAAATTTCCTGGAGAAATGCATGTTCCAGGAATGAATTTTGCAGGGCCTGGCACAAACCTGGACAAAAGGCTCACATCCACTGACATGTATCAGGAGTGGAGCAAACCGGTGGATCGAGTGGAAAATGCAGCGTACCATCACGATTTGGCATATAAATATTTAAACGACGTTTAAAGCAGAAATTTGGCAGATCAAATGATGCTTGAAGAAATGAACTCCATTCCAAACCCCACTCAAAAAGAAATAAACAAAAGAAAACTTATTGCGCCCATCATCAAACCCAAAGCCAAATTCGGATTGGGTGTCTCTGCAAAAAAAATTCCCCTGAAATGGACGGATCAGCTTGCAGAAGAGCTTCACAAACCGGTAGTTCGCCATTTTAAAAAAAGAAAAGTGTTTGTGAACGACATCGATGAAATATGGGCTGTCTATTTGGTTGACATGCAATCGTTTTCAAAATTCAACAATGGAATAAAATATTTGCTCATGGTAATCGACTTGTTTTCAAAGTATGGATGGATCGTTCCGTTGAAAAGCAAAACGGGTCTTGAAGTGGCTGAAGCGTTGAAAAAGATTTTTGGTGAAAGAAAGTGCGTCAAAATGTGGGTGGACAAAGGAAAAGAGTTTTACAACAAGCACGTGAAAGCGTTGGGTGTTCAATTGTACTCCACTGAAAACGAGGAAAAAAGTTGCGTCGTTGAGAGATGGAACAGAACGATGAAAGAAAAAATGTTTAAATATTTTTCAGCCAACAGCACCAATAAATACATTGACGTTTTGGACGAAATGGTGAAAAATTACAACAGCACAAAGCACTCGTCCATCAAAATGACACCAATTAAAGCCAGCGATGAAAAGAATAAAAATATGGTCTGGATGAATCTGAATGGAAAGATGCCAAAAGAAAGGCCAGAGCCGAAATTTTTAATGGGAGACAAAGTGAGGATCACAAAAAAGAAGCCCCATTTTGAAAAAGGGTACACACCGAGATGGACTGAGGAGGTTTTTACCGTGTCAAAAATTCAAAAAACGGATCCACCCACGTACAAGATTGTCGACGCCAACGGTGAAGACATTCAAGGCACTTTTTATGAGCAGGAGATGCAAAAGATCAGGAGATGAGCAGGAGATGCATCAAGAAATATTCAGGATTGAAAAAATCGTTCGCAGAACAAAAAGCAAATCACTGGTCAAATGGAAAGGATATCCAGACTCGTTCAACTCATGGGTGGACAATAATGAATTGATCCGTTTGAAAAAAAGTTTCTTTTCATATAAAAAAGATGAATTTCGTGACGATTGAGAATTTTGACGAGAGCAGATTATCAGTTGGAGAGATTTATTCAGCAACCAGGCCCATTCAGTACCAAAAGATTCCGCTTTTTTATGAGTACCCATCTGGAAAAGGTCCTTTTGTTTTGAGAATACCCGTTTTGTTTTCTCTGGGTGTGTTTGAGAACTGCAATTTTGGAACGAAAGAGCTGGAGGGATATTCGATGTCCTTTCTCGGTTTTAATGAAAAAAATGGAATGAGCGAAAAAGAAAAAAAGTTCATCGAGGTAACTGAAAAAATATCAGAATTTCTTCGCGAAAAAGTCAAGGAAATAATTCCAACTTTGAAAAAAGGAGGAAGAACAAAAAAAATAGTGACAGAGGATTTGTCCATTTTCAAAAACAAATCTGAGATGCCACATAGAGCTCCAATTTTTTTCGGAAAATTGTTCGGAAAATAAAATGAGTTAAAACATTTTCTTTTCATATTAAAAAATGCATGCCCCTCACAAGTTTTTTAAAAACGTTTCATCGGCAGAAAGACATGTTGATTCGAGTTTGGAGATCTCGAAAATGTATTTGGGACACATGGATGACAGGATCAAAGAGTTGGAAAAATTCAAAGAGTCGGATCGAACCAAAAATTTGGAAAACTTGGTGGAAAGAATCAAAGAGCTTGAAAATTTGGTGGAGACAATTAAAAATCTGCAAAAAAAGACATCTCAAAATATTATTGTGACAAAAAAAGATTTGGTTCACCCAAACTGTTTCAACATAAACGGTCATCATGAGATTTTTGCTCAGAAAGACATTAAATTTGCTGCTCTTGCTCACACGTCAATATCGTTGTCTGTTGGATTGAGTTTTGAAAGAGGAATCGCAGTCGTCACTTTGATGAACAAAATAAGTGACAAATTAAACTTTAATAAAAACGATGCCATTTTTTCTGAGCCTGTGGAAGACATCGTTTTGGATATAACCAACAACAGCGGCAATGACGTCATTGTCAAAAAAGGCGAAAAGCTTTGCAAAATAAATCACATCGATTCGAATTAAAAAAATCTGTCTTTGTTAAAAAGATGGAAATAATGAAAAACACTGAAAAAATTTATCCAGTTCTTCCAACAGCACCATCCGATGATTCATATCGTCTTCAAAAAATAGGTGAGATCCAAAAAGAAATGGAGGAAGAAAAAGTGAAAAGAATGGCTTTGAGCAAAAAGTACCATCGAGTGGCCAAAATTATTCGTTTCGCAGACGATGGGTTGCAAACGTTGTGCATTGGTTTGGGGATTACAGGTATTGCGCTTTTGTCAACCGTTGTTGCCACTCCAGTTTCGATTGCATGCGAGGGGGTTGCAATTGGATTGGGGGCTTTGTCCATTTTCGGAAATCACCAAAACAAGAAAATGTTGTTGAAGGCTGAAAAGCACGAAAAAATAAAAGTTCTTTCCGAGTCAAAATTGAACACGATTAGCGATCACATTTCAAAATCGCTCATGGACGGGTTTGTGAGCGATTCCGAATACGAATTGGTTCTCAGCGAGCTTCAAAAATTTAAAAACATGACCGAAGAAATCCGAACAAAAGCAAAAAGCAGCATTGACGAATTGACAAAAGAGTCGTTGATCCAAAAAGGAAGAGAAGAAGCCATTCAAGTATTTAACAATCTTTACAAAAAGTGAACGCAAACGCAAAAGCAAACGCAAACGCAAACGCAAACGCAAACGCAAACTCGTTTGTGTTTAAGTTTTTTTTCTCACTATTTTAAAAATGGAGTTCTTTAAAATACATGACCCGAAAAAGAGAGATGAGATAGTGAAAAATTACATGGCCAACAGGGAGAAGCTTTACAATGAGAGCATCAACCGGAACGTTTCAGATGCAAATTATCAGACTGATCTGTCCAAGTTTTTTCAACCGCTCATCGAGAGCAACGAAAAAGTGAAAAACGAGATGAAAAGCATCGCATACAGAGAGGATGACAGAAGTCCACTGGCTTTGACTTATCCAGAAAGCGAGTCGTCTTTTGAAAGTTCGAAAAGTGTTGAAAAAACAATTGGAAAAATGAATGTTGGAAATACAGCATTGGAATATTTGTCAAAATACGCTGCCAAAAAATTTTCTGCAGACAGAGTTTTTGGAATTCACGCAAAAGAACGAGGAAAAATGTTTATTGGGAACAAAGAAATTACCATCAATGAAAACGACGTCATTATTGATGGAGAAAAGTTCAAGGGGACTTTAGGTTTTTGGGAGTTGATAACAAGATCAAGACCTGATATGACAAAGGTGACAGACGAGGACTTGAAAAATTATGAAAAAATACTTGTCGAAACGCATGCAATGGAAAGAGAAGGTAAACCAACCGTACCAAAAGCTTCGAGAAGCGAAAAGTGGGAAACAATTGTTTCAAAAATTTGGGAAAAAAATTACACAAAAACGAGGGGAAAAAAAGGTCACGGAGTGATCATTCTTCCGAGCGATCCAAATGCTCTTGTGCAACGACTCAGTTTGAGCATCGCCGCTGGTCATGCTGGAAATATCGCATCGAGAAACGAAGCTGTTGCCATTTGCGACGAGCTTTTGAGGCAGGGGGAAATCAACAAAGAGAAATATCGATCGATCCAAAAATACATTGCGTCGTGAAACACGAATTAAAAAAAAAAAATTTCTTATTTTAAAAATGCTCATTGTGAACAGCAGAAGATATTTAAAAAAGAACGTCGTCGTCGGAGGAGGGATCGTTGACACGTTTAAAATTTTTTTGAGGAGAATGATCGCTTCAAACGCATCAAAGTCATCTTTTCATTTATTGAGGAAAGCAGCAGCAATCGAAATTGGAAGAGAAGCGATCACCGCCGCCAGATCTGCCGGAAAAGAATTAGCCTCTTCGGCCATATCCACCGCCAGAGACGTTGCCATCGACAAAGGAAAAAAAGCGATTGAAAAAGTTTACGCCAAGACAGGAACGCCAAACCCAAGCATGATTTTAAACGATGTGGCAAAGCAATATGAGTCTGTTAATCCGATGGAAGAGCTGCACAAAAAAATGTTTGGTTCGTCCATTAAAAAGAAAATGACAAAAAAGAACGCAGCAAGAATCCAAGATCTGGTCAAAATGGGGAGAGGGATTTTGATTGCGTGATTTGATAATTTGACATAAATTTTTTTTTTCTCATTTTAAAAAAATGATAAACACCGACAGATTAATAATTGACGAAAAGCCTCTCTCCGACACAGGCATTGAAAAAGTTGATTTTTTCGAGTACCTTCCAACAAACTTCGATTTGAATTCTTCAGGATCGATCGTTTTTGAGATTGATTGTCAGTCTGTGCTGACACTTCCGTCTGAGGCTTACATCCTCGTCGAAGGGGTTCTGCAAAAAAATGACGGAACCCTTTACACAGCAGCAGACAACATTGCTCTGGTGAACAACGCCATCATGTATTTGTTCAGTGACATCACTTATGACTTATCAGGACAGCAAGTGGAAAGAGTCATGTATCCAGGTCAGGGAACAACCATGCTTGGATTGTTGAAATATCCTTTCGGTTTTCAGCTTGCCGATGGTTTGAAGCAAATGTGGTATAAAGACACCTCAAACGCGACTGGAAGCACGGGGTTCAACGTCAGGCGAGACCACTTGTTTGCAGACACCACATCAATTGGTGCATTTTCGTTCAGGATCCCTTTAAAGCACATTTTTGGTTTTTGCGAAACTTACGACAAAGTCGTTTACGGATTCAGACACACGATCACCTTTACAAAAAAAAAATACAATGACGCCATTTACAGAGCCGGAGCTGTTACTGCAGGAATGATCGACATCAAAAAATTTCGACTTTTCATGCCAAGGATTGAGCTGGATGTTTTGAAAAAATCCGAATTTGTGAACATGATGGCAAAGAAAATCTCAGTTCCAGTAGCTTACAAAGCAAACAAAGTCGAAAGGCAAATCATTCCAGCGGGTCTCACAGAATTCACTTGGACCCTTGGAAGGATCACGGACAAAAGCGTTCCGAGATATATCGTGTTTGGTCTTCAGACAAACAAAGGTTCCAGTCAAACCGCAAATCCAGCCGTGTTCGATCATTGTGACGTCAGCAATTTTTTCGTGACCGTCAATGGGATAAAATATCCAAATTACAATTACGACTTGAATTTTGGAGAAAAGAAAATAACCATGGCCCATTCCGATGCGTTCACTTTTGACGAAAAATATTATGGCACAAACGAGCTTGTTTGCCAATCAGGCTTGTCTCTGCTTGAATACAAAAATTTGTTTCCGTTGTTTTTTGTCGACATCAGCAAGCAAAAGGAAAGAGTTGTTTCCGAAACGGCTGAATTGGTTGTCAACCTAAAATTCAGAACGGCTGTTCCAGACAACACCGTTATTTTTGCAGTGATCATTTCAGACAAATTGATCCAATTTTCTTCAGACGGAAACAACATGAACGCTGTTTATTAAGGATTCTTGACAAAAAAATTGATTTAAAAAAATTTTTTCTTTTCAAAAATAAAACATGAGACTGACAAAAAATTATCTGAAAAATTTGCTGAGAGAAAATGGTGTCACAATAACCTCAAACAATTTGTTGTCTTTGCTGATGATTGCGGTTGAGAACAATCTCGTAAGCAAAGATTCTCTTTTGGAAGGTGCAAAAGAATGCAGACAAGTGGGTCGACCGAAAAAAGAAAATGTGAAAACGGAAAATGTGAAAAAACCGATCGACCCAAAATACGAGAGGCTTGGTTCGATTCGAAAAAAACCTGTGTCTGTGAAAACGACCAACATCGAAATAGGAGATGTGGTTGAATACGGATCACTTTACGAAGCGATGAAAAAGACGGGTCATGGCTGGAGATATTTGGAGCGTCGTGATGGAAAAGTGGATAATGGAATCAAGATTGAGATCTTCAATTCTGAAAAACTCGAAAACAGAAAAAAAACTCCAAGTCCGAAAAAATGAAAAAAAAATCCAAGTCCGAAAAAAAAATTCTCAATTCTCGGAAAAAAAGAATTGAAAAAACCGGCACCGAAAAAACATGCAATCCTGAAAAAACCGGAACCGAAAAACCGAAAAAAATTTTCTTGGCATAATAAAAATGGAGAGCAAAATGCGAAAAATCGGAAATCCCGAAAAAATCGACAAAACCAAAAAAATTGAATTTGAGATAAATAATTTTCTTGGCAACAAAAAAATGGAAAACAAAACTGTCAAAGAAAAAAAAGTTTCGGTGGCAACATTGAAAAATCAAGCTCGAGACAGAGCGATAAAAGGATTTTCAAAAATGACGAGGGAACAACTCGTTGAAGCCATAAAAACAACAAGACCTGTCATTGGTCATCCTCGTAGACGAACGGCAGATGTGAGGACTGCTCAAAGCCCTGTTCTTGCTACGCGTCCTGCGATTGCTCCACGTCCTGCGATTGCTCCGCATCAAACTGTTCAAAAGCCTGTCATCGCTACGAAACCAGCTCTTCCTCAAAAACCAGCTCTTCCTCCAAAGCCGTCATCACAATATATGCTTGACGCTCCTGTTCCAGATTCGTCTCCTGTGATGGTTCCTGGAGTTTTTTCAAGGTTTACGACGTCTGTGACAAATACAGTCGTCAACAGTTTCAACAGCTTGCTTGAGCTTGTCAATCCTTACGTTCCAGAGGCGGTGAAAAGAACAGTGAGCAATGTGGGGAACGAAGTGAAAAAAAAAGTAGACTCACTCAAAACAACAGTCCTCAAATCAATTGTGCGCAATGCAGTTTACAAACCCCTCATTCATTTTCAATTGACCGATCACGCGCTGAGGCGTGTTGCAAAACAATTTTCGCATCAAGTCAAAGGAAACCAAAAGGATGCTTCTGCCTTTTTAAATTTGGCGAAAGACGGAGCGATAAAGATTCTTCAAGAGAATAAAAACAAAAAAGCGAGCCTTGTTTTGACAATCGATATGGAGAGCGTCAGCCTCACTACAGGAGAGGAGGTGCATCGAATCGTTCCTTTTTTGTCAAAAGCTGGAATTATTTTGGAGTCGACGGACTTGGGAGATTTTTATGAAAAAGCAAAAGATGAGATCCTGGAAAACATGGAAAAATACAACAAAATGGGATCGAATTGCACAGTGTCCGCCATCTTGAAAATGGACATCAATTTAATTGACTACAATCCCATCGGTGGTCGGTCGTATATCCCTCTCGACGATTTTCTGTCAAGCAAAAAAGCAATCATCAACATGGTGAACGAAGACAATGAATGCTTCAAGTGGTGTGTCACCAGAGCGTTGAACATGAAAGAAAAACATGGAGAAAGGATTGACAAAGACTTGATCGAAAACTCAAAAAAAATAAATTGGGAAGGAATTGATTTTCCTGTCAAACTCGATCAAATCAAAAAATTTGAAAAAAACAATCCAGACATCAGCGTCAACGTTTTTGGTTACGAAAAAGAATCCATTCACCCTTTGCGAATATCGAATTGCTTGAACAGAAAGCATGAAATAGATTTGCTGCTTATTTCAGACGAAAAAACAAATAATTATTGTCTGATCAAAAATCTGAGTCGACTCATTTCATCACAAGCATCCAAAAGAAACGTAAAAAAATATTTTTGCAAAAATTGCTTGCAGGGGATGAACAGCGAGGAGGCTCTTTCAAAACATTCAACCTATTGCAACGAGCATAAATTGGTTCAAATGGATCTTCCTCCAAAAGATTCGTTCATTAAATTTGAGCACCTGAAAAGGTCGATGAGGGTTCCATTCATCGTTTACGCGGATTTTGAAAGCTTTGTCAAACCGATGGACTCGTGCGAACAAAATCCAGACCAGTCGTACACCAAAAAGTTTCAAAGTCACGTTCCGAGCTACTTTGCCTTTCACATCAAATGTTTTGACGAAACAGTTTATGACGGCGAACCATTCATTTCCAAATCGTCAAACGAAAACCAAGACGTGGCTCAATTTTTTGTCGAAAGTTTGGAAAAAAAAATAAAAGAAATTTTTGGGAAAAACTTGAAAAAAAATATGGTCTTCACAAAGAAGGATGAAAATAATTTCAAATCAGCGACGGTTTGTCACATTTGCGAAGAAAAAATTCTCGATGCAGAAAAGGTGCGCGATCACTGTCATTTTACTGGAAAATATCGAGGAGCGGCACACAACGAATGCAACATAAAATACAAAGTCCCAGAATTTGTTCCTGTCGTTTTTCACAATCTGTCAGGTTACGACAGCCATTTGTTTATCAAAAAATTGGGTGGAGAAATAACCTGCATCCCATGCAAAGAGGAAAAATACATCAGCTTCTCGAAAAAAATCACGGTGGGCGAGTACACTGGGAAAGACGGAAAACCAAAAGAAAAAAAAATTGAATTGAGGTTCATCGACAGTTTTAAATTCCTTTCCTTCAGTTTGGACACTTTGTCGAAAAATTTAAAGCCGGAAGAGTTCAAAAACCTCTCAAAATATTTTAAAGAAGAAAAATTCGATTTGCTTCGAAAAAAAGGCGTTTACCCTTACGGTTGGGTTGATGGATTCGATAAATTTCATGAAACGCAAATGCCACCAAAAGAAGTTTTTCTCAGAACTCAATCACGAGGAGATAAAAGACGAAGATTACGCGCATGCTCAAAAGGTTTGGAACGTGTTTCAATGCAAAACGTTCAGAGATTATCACAATTTGTACAACGTGTCGGACGTTTTGATTCTGGCTGACGTCTTTGAAAATTTCAGGGACGTTTGCATGAAACATTACAAGCTCGATCCCGCCTGGTATTACACGTCTCCCGGGTTGGCATGGGACGCTTGTTTGAAACTGACAAAAATAATATTGGAATTGTTGAGCGACCCAGACATGCTTCGAATGATCCAAAAAGGAACACGTGGAGGGATCAGCATGATCTCCAATCGGCATGGAAAATCAAACAACAAATACATGGGCGACTCATACGATCCAAGCCAACCATCAAAATTCATTCAATATTTGGACGCCAACAACCTGTATGGCTGGGCTATGCGCAAGCCTCTTCCCGTTGGAGGATTCAAATGGATGACAGAAGACGAACTGTCCGATTGGAGAACGGTTCCGTGCATTTTGGAGGTTGATTTGGATTATCCTGAAAGCCTTCACGATGAACACAACGATTATCCGTTGGCCCCCGAGAGAATGAAAATTGGAAAAGTGGATAAACTCGTTCCAAATTTAAACGACAAAAAAAATTATGTCCTTCACTGTGAAAACCTGAAATTGTATGAACGATTGGGAATGAAAATTTCAAAGGTGCACCGAGGAATAAAATTTGAGCAACGGGATTGGATGAAACCATGCATTGACCTCAACACAGAATTGAGAACAAAAGCAACCAGCGAATTTGAGAAGGAATTTTTCAAGCTGATGAACAATTCGGTGTTTGGAAAAACAATGGAGAACATTGAAAAAAGAGTGGACGTGAGACTGGTGACAGAAAAGAAAAAGGCAATAAAATTGTCAGCGAAACCAAATTACGACCGGCACACGATTTTCGACGAAAACTTGATTGCCGTTCACATGAAAAGGACATCAATTTTTTACAACAAACCAATTTTTTTGGGCATGTCCATTTTGGATTTGAGCAAAACCTTAATGTTCGAGTTCCATTATGATTTCATCAAAAAAAAATATCCTGGTGATGCAAAGCTGTTGATGACAGACACGGACTCTCTGGTTTATGAAATAAAAACGGACGATTTTTACAAGGATATTTCTGACGATGTTGAAAAAAAATTCGACACGAGCGATTTCAGCAAAAGCCATCCAGCCATTCAAAACGTTGGGTTCAAAGTGGGTTTAAACAAAAAGGTCATTGGGATGTTCAAAGACGAAACAGGAGGAAAACAGATTGAAGAGTTTGTCGGTCTCAGGTCAAAATTGTACTCTTACAAAATACATCAAGAAAAACAAGAAAAAAAATGCAAAAAATGCAAGGGGGTGAAAACATATGTCGTCGACAAATACATTACACTCGACGATTACAAAAAATGCCTCGAAACCAAAAAAGAAAAGGTGAACAAAATGAATGTCATCCGATCCCATTTGCATGACGTTTACACGGAGGAAATCAACAAAACCTCTCTTAGCTCTGACGATGACAAGAGAATCATTTTGGAAGATGGGATCCACACGTTGGCTTATGGTCACCACAAATTAAAAGAAAAGGAACAAAAGGTAAGTTACAAAAATTGGGAAGCAAATTAAAAAAGAAAAAAAATGAACAAAATAAAAAAATGAACAAAATGATCAATGTGGAAGGAGTTATTTTGCCAAACGAGGCTTTGACTAATTTTCAATTGATGGAAGCAGCAAAAAAATTAAAAACAAAAAACTTTCGAGGGGTTTTTGTCAGAGACACATTGCCAAAAAAACCGAGAAAAAAAGAATGCGGGATTATCAACACGGGGGATTCGAGCACCGGAGGGTTTCATTGGGTGTGTTGGTTTAAAGACGGAGACGAAAAGTTCAGCTTTGACTCTTACGCTCAACCCCCTCTCGTCGAGCTCGTTGATTATTTGAAAAGCCCAGTCTTTTACAACAGCGAAAGGGTTCAATTTGGAAACACGTCTTATTGCGGTCACTTGTGTCTTTACGTCTTGAAAAAATGTGAAGAGGGAAACAGCTTTCAAGACGTTGTCAACACCCTTTGGTGATCACTTGCGAATTAAAAAAAATTTTCACCCTTTTAAAAAATGATTGACAAATTCAACAGAAACGAGTTCAGCGTTTATCTCGACAATCTTGCAACAGACTCAGCAAGCAACGTTTATATCAAAACGGATGGATCCAGCACCATCACTGCAGACATTGATTTTAACTCTCAAAAAATCATCAACCTGGCAGAACCAACCACTTCTCACGATGCTGCCACCAAAAATTACGTGGACACGCATGCGTCAGGTGGAGGAACGGTGATTGGAACCGCGGACTTGGATTTGAATTTTCACAAAGCGATCAACTTGAACGAGCCGACCAATCTTCACGACGCTGCCACTAAAAATTACGTGGACGTCAGCTCGAGCATGAATGTTAAAACAGATGGAACGAGCACCATCACTGCTGACATGGATTTAAACAACCACAAATTACTCAATGTGAAAGATCCGACCACTTCTCACAATGCTGCGACAAAAGCGTATGTGGACACAAAAGTGGCATACAACAATATTTTGTACACAGACGTCAACATGACTCAACACAAATTGACCAATTTGGCTGAACCCATTTCAGCTTCAGATTCAGCCACCAAAAATTACGTGGACACGCATGCGTCAGGTAGAACTACTGTGGGAACCGCGGACTTGGATTTGAATTCGCATAAACTGATCAATGTGCTCGACCCTTCAAACGCGCAAGATGCCGCGACAAAAAGTTATGTGGACGCTTTGTCACAAAAATCCAACTTTTTAGAATTTGTTCCAAATTCAAGCTTTTCGTCCTTGGGATTAAAATCGCAAACGGTGGCATCAGCCGCCACGACAACAGTTTTCACTTACTCGGACGGACCTGGAGTTCTGAGAAGGTTGTGGTTGGCTCTCAGTGGAACTTTTCCTGGAAATGTTTTCATTCGAATATTTACAGATGGTGAGATTAACGTTGGAAATTATTCAGAAACCACGGAAGGAATAGGAGTGGATAACGCTGGACTTGCTTGCGACTTGCTGTTTTCTCCTATCGGTGGTCCTTTTTATGCCAATTCTTTGCAAGGATGCAACGTTTTAAGCAACACTTCCTTGGGAGGATATTTTACTCTTGACATGCCGTTCAATACAAACATCGGCATTCAACTGGTTAACAAAAATACCTCTACAATCACTTACTGGATTCAGCCTTTCATTTCCACATTCACCTCCATACCTCCTCTCCTTTCATCCGTTAAATTGTACGGCAGGACGTTCAGATATTTAAACACCACTTACGGAAACGAATATGTTTTGCTTGACACAAATGGAAAAGGAAATGGAGTTTTTCTAAAATACATCAGGATGCTCATCATCGGCGCTTCTGGAAGCTGGTGGGAATCGAGAGTCAGAATGTACGATGGCAATTTGCCTCCTGGAAACGGAACCGTTCTCAGTCCTTGGACACCATACAACACCAACAATTACACCACTTTTTCTGGATATGACGGTAACAGCAAATGCATCTTTTCCTCGTCTGGATTGGAAGATTTTTATTTGTCTTCTTGGAACGGATCAAACGTATCCTCATTCAACAACACATCGACTGGACTGCTGTACCAATCCAATGATTCCATCGGATCCACCACCACCATCTCCTTTTACAGAAATTTTGCAAATGCAGACTCCATGCCCAGCGTCGCAGCCGGAAGAAGGCTCGTCGTCACTCTCAACTCCGGAGACGCTCAAGTCGGTCAATCCGGAAGCTTTAATCTTCTTCTCGGACAAGCATATTATTACGCATAACTTCGCACAAGATTCAAACACCTTTGCAAAAATTAAATTTTTTTTTCATGATGCTTTATCACATCATGAAAAAATATCTTTTCTCGTCCTCCTCCATTATCAAAAATGTTTTCAACCCGCGATTTTCAAAAATTTACGCAACGATCATGAAAAAATCATTTTGTCCCAGAACCCGCATTTTCTAGTAGTGATGTCTAAGTCTTTACTGTTTCCACCGCGGTCTGTTTGGTTAACAGTTCTGCATCTTTGAATATATTGGTCAGGTGAAAAAAAGGTGTACTTACAATGCATTGGTTGACTTAATTATGTGGTAAGTAGTGTCAGCCTATTGAACTAAATATATGAATATATGCGTATCTTGATCAAACATAGACCTAGGCAAATTACATGGAGTAGGTAAAACCCGCCATGCATTTGGCGCGGCAGCTAATCACGGGCAACATGTTTTTTGACTTTCAGCTGAATATCAATATGAAATGGCAACCCCGATTGTTCAATTACAAAACCGTTTAACTAAGTTGTAAACGTCAAGCTCACTGGATTAGAAAATTCCTCTTGGCATTTACTGAGACCCAAGCCGCCTAGGCGGTGGCAAATATTCTCCGTCAAGTGGGGATGCTGCTTTTAAAATGCCGGATACTTTAACATCCAAACTGATTTAGTCAATGCAGTTGTAGTCTATCAAACTGCCATCAATAGTGCAGTATATTGTGAGTTTGTGACTCTCTTTTAGAGTCCGTCCACGATGACCAGCCAACTCGTTAAAAACTTTTGAGAAACTTCACCTTTCGGTCTATTATGCTTGGTTTGCAGCAAGCAAGTTAATAACTTATAGGACAACCCCGCAAGACGAATTAAAAATTGAAAACCTTGGAGCAGGAATTTTTTATGGTGGAACTTTTTTTCCGCTCCAGATCAAATAATTTGCAATATTGGTTAGCAGCGTCTAAGTAGGAACCGAGCCATCTCCATATTGCTCCTATTTAATTCTTTTAACCAAGTTGAAAGAAATTGATCTCATGAAACCAATGTTCTGTCACGAGAAAGTTGCAAACACAAAATCAAACACAAAGTTATTTGTGCAGACCTTATTAGTAAACAGCTAGGCTTCAGATTAGATAATTACACTTAATTACTCTCTGCAAAAATTGTCTTTGCTGTTTGTCCCTGATTGATTTATTAAACATTTTTTTTATCAGAGCATCTCTTCTTTCGGCGAAATCATTAACCACTGTCAGAGCGTTTACATGGCTTTTTAGAGAGTTATTGCAGCTTTCTGTAAATCCTAAAAAACTCAAAGAAAGCATTTGCTTTGTTAGTGATAAAATGGCTTAAAAACTTTTAATTTTTCTTTGCAGACTTGGTGCGTAAATTTTTAGGCATATCTGCCTAGACCGCCCAAGCAATAAGTACGTTTAAAAAAGCTAATTTTACGTTTGTTTTTGTAAGATACCAAAAACATCAATTATCTTAGTAACTCAACGAGTCTTTCCTCATGGTGATTATGAATCTTTCTAGCTATGTTGTTAAAATTCTTTGAAATATAATATGACATCGCAGCATGTGTCATAGTAATATTCGTGATTGAGAATTATTTCAAGCACAGTATTATTGTTAAAAACCACTCGGGTGAAATGATCTTGAATAAAAAAAGAGTTTACTAAAAATAAGATAAAATTGCAATTTAAAAAGAAAATTTCAATAAAAAAAAAAAAAATTGTGAAATTTAGGCGAAAATTTGTGGTGGAAAGTTAGGTGGAAATAAGCGCTCAAAGCCCACGATAAATGTGAGTTTTCATTAACTCCATAAGGTGAATTTAATAGATTGGTAAAAAATTTAAAACAACTGTTTTTGATAATATTTTACCAATAATTTAGTAATCGTTAAATAATAATTTAATGATAATTAAATGATAATCTAATGGTCGCGATAAACGATAAATGTCGCGATTAAACGATAAATGTCGCGATTAAACGATAATGGTCGCGAGCTTTTCTTCAAGTGCTTTGATGAAGCATATTGGGAAAGAACAGTTGCCGAACAACAAGAATGGTATACTGAGGCAGAGTAAGTTATAGCAGCTGAAGAATTAATCAGAAAACAAATATTTTCACAAGAAACTCATCCATGCAGACACATGAAGTTAACTCAATTAAAATATGGTCATAATCGAGGATAAACGTAATCATCCCATCATATGTTCCGCTAATATCCCTCTTCACATCTGCACTTTTAGAAAAAGCAGGAAAGTAACTTAAGAAAAATAAGAAAAACTTCCAGGTAGCAAAGTCTTTATATATAAAATAACATATAACTCTGAAAACATGTTTAAGAGATGAAGATCAAACGCAAATTGAATTATTTGTAGAGAAATATTCGAATAAATCAATAACTAGTTATTGGAATGCTGTTTACTTATGTGAAAGCAGAGATTCCATTTTGATGAAAAAGTATTCAGAGAAGTTGAAAATTGCGAAAATATGTTTTAGGGGAGAAGCATATGCACTAAATACCAAGTACTTGATTGCAATGTGCTTATTTGCAAAAAAATGAAATTTGATGACGTTGAAAAAATGTTTAGAGGTATAGAAAAAATGCGAAAAGAGGTTTAAATGAAGTTTCAGGAGATTTAAAACTAATTTTTAGTTTCAGGAGAGAAATATGGGGATAAACTCGATACTAGATACCTAATTGAAATCAACAGCTCAATAACGCTAAAAAAATATTTAGGGATGAAGAAAAAATGAGATAGAAAGTTTTAGGAACGAAACATGCGGATATAAAAAAAAAAAAAAGAGTTAGAAAATATCTTGCAACTGTCTCAATACATGGTTGTAAGTTGTGTAGATGATAAAAAAAAGATTTTCTTACGATGTTAATTTTCGGAATTTTAAAACATACGTTTTTTTTTGTTTTTTTTTCGTTTTTTTTTAAAAATTGAATTTTTTTTGTCAATAAATAAATCTTAAAATTATAAATGTACTCTGTAAACACTGATTTTTTTTGATTCGCTAAAAATAAATCAAAGTTTGAAAAAAATTTTAGTTCGCAACACCACTGTTAGATCTTAAGCAAAAAAAAGCGAAGTTGAAGATAAAGCAAAGCAAACTAACGAAAAACTGTGTATTATTCATGGTTCGGCTATTTATGGTTTGGCTGTTCATTTAGTTCGGCTGTTTATAAAACGATACCATAAAATATCATAAGTGGAAAATTTCCAATTGTAAATTTTTAGTTTGTTTAGTTTAGTTATGCCCTTTTTTGTAAATTTGCTAAATTTTTTGGGCGTTAAGATTTTGTTGTAAAAACTTTACCAAGTTCAGAGAGAACTCTCTTAAATACTTTCTTTAAGAAAAGTTAAAATAAACTTCTAACATGCTCTTCCACCATTGTAGCATTTTTTTCTCTTTATCTATTACAAATCGGAGAAACTCACTTTTATCATCATAAGTAAAATCTTTAAAACTTTGGTTGCATAAATCAACGTCAACTAAAACAGTGATATTTTTCGTGAACGAGAACAAAAACGAGGACAAAATTTATTTTAAGAACGAAAACTGAATAAAAACGATAATTTTTAATTATCGAAGCTAAATAAAAATTGAATCGAAAATTATTATAGAACGAAAATAATTTCTTTCTATTTTTAAAAACAATTTGAATTTTTTGATACATAGTTATTATTATGACTATTCACATATTATTCGAACTAAATGAAAATTGAATCGAAAATTATCACGGAGCGAAAATATTTTCGTTCTATTTTTAAATTCCATTCAAAGCCTTCGATTTAAGACTTCGAGCATAAAAGTATTAACCTTGCTTTTTATTTTATTAAACACATCTCGCAAGAAGTAGTTAACAAACGGAAACCTACATAACGAATTTGAGTAAACTTTTTGCTGGTATAAAGAGAAATAGTGCAGTATGGAAAATGGTTTGATTACGAACCCAACGAATCTTAAAGTTTGTTTTTTTTTCTATTTGATGAATTGTTTTTATTTTAAAACAAACGAATCATTTTATTATTTTCCAGTGAATACTGAATAACTTATACGAACTTATCTATAGATAGTTAGATAAATAGATAGATAAAATATAAATATACAAATAAGTTATACGAACTTGTTTATCTTTTTCTAGCTTCGTTCACGAAGAAACCATCCTTCTGTACACGTCGAGCTTGAACAGACGGAATCAAAGAAATTAAGTGAAACAAACCATATGTGGATAAAGAAATTCACAATATGAAGGTGGGTGCACTAACTTATGTTCTTCATCAACTCAGAACCAGACGTTGTTGCAATCCATTATTCGTAGCACTACCTCATAGCCTACTAATTCACAAGAGTATAAAAGTCGGCTTAACTTCCTTCTTCATATTATAATTGCAACATGTAATCCAGTTACATTGGTAGAAAATGCAGCTGTTAGAAAATTTGTTAATTCCTCAGAATCTAAACTTGCGATGCCTTCATATGCCAAATTTAACAGCCTACTTAATGAAGAAGTTGCTGTTTTAACAAAACTTCGTGACCTCATATCTGATGGCTGGGTCTTACCGCGTTCATTTTAGGAATTTCTGTTAGTTTTTTTTTCACAGCACATCCGAAAAACCAATACATGCTCTGCATAATTTGTATCTTATTAAACATCCATATTCAGGTGAACAAATTTCTGATTGTCTTGAAAAATGCCAAAAACATTAGAATATTTTCGGAGAAAAAATATTGGTAGTAATTTCGGACCATGGAGCAAATAATGGTCAAAGGCATAAAACTATTGACAATTAGAGCTCAAGCTAAACGTGATATACTTAGTGAATTAAAAAATGAAGTTAGTGAAGAGCAGATGATGGATCCGCAAGAACACGAGAATATAACATCAGAAAAAATTGTCCACAAAAGTGGTAAGACTGTGATCAGCGAATGTTCTACAAAATGGAACATCACTAACTTAATGGTTTGGAGACTTCTGGAGATCAAGACATCTTTAAACGAAGTACTTGATGACCTAAACATCGATTCATTTGCCAATTGCGAATGGATATTGCAACAAGATTTGTCATTCTTCTAGAACCTTTTGCCATTGAAGTTGATAATCTCCAGACAGATGCACTTTCTCTCTCAAGTATTATACCTTCGATACTCAATTTAGAATGCCACCTTGAGCGATTTGGAGAACCCAAAGATATAGCAGCTAAAATGTTTGCTGACCTACGCCGTCGGTTTGCAGTTCTTTTGCAGCCAAACTATCCTAATTTTAATCCACTGCCATGTGCCTCATGTCTTCTTGACCCCACGTGTGCAATAGCTCTGTTAGATGTTGAGCATACACAAATCAGAGACTGTACAAAGGCATACAGTTTGTCAAATGCAAAAAAGTCTGTTCAAAATAATTTACATTCAGCAAGTGCATGTGCTATTTTTGAGATAACTTAATTACCTAGAATAAGCCTTCTTTCATCTGCTTTCTTTTTTGCCACTAAATATTCCATTTTGTTAAATGGATACTTGCAGCAACAAGTATCCATTTAACAAAATGGAAATATTTAGTGGCAAAACAGAAAGCAGATAAAAGAAGGCTTATTCTAGGTAATTAAGTACAAAATGAACTCAAATATTTTATTGAAATTAGGAACAGCCTAATGTGCCAAAATTCTTTAAACTTCAGGAAGATGAGACATGCCGTTTACCCACATCTTCCACCAATAGCTGAAGGCCTCATCGCAGCTCTGCAACACAAGCATATGTTGAAAGAATTTTTTTCAATCTGTTCACAAATGGACGATGAAATCGGATGTCAGCGTCATTGGAAGTGCGAATTTTCTTAAAACCAAATTATCATTAAGTCTAGAAAAGCAGCTAATCTTATAATCACTACGCCATTTATGATTAAATTGTATGAGTACAATTAAAGTCAATACATTAAGTATTCATGAGTCAGTAATCTTAGTCAACAAAATATTCATTAATTGATAGTATTGATAATTGATAGTATAATTAGTAGTCCTTTGTTTTTGTTTAACGACTTTCTTTTGTTTCAAATTGCAGAACATTTTTACTTTTCTATTTGCGTATAATATAACGTTACATTTGATTACGTTTTTCTCATTTTGTGTTCGTCTATAGTACTGAGTCTTACTTCTATTAACTGTGTCTATATGATTACTTCTATTAATTATGCCTATATAATCTATGTATTATATTAGATTAAAATTAGATAAGATAAAAGTTTTGTTTGACGAACGAAAATTGAACTAAATAAAAACTAGAACTAAAATTACTTTAACATGAACTGAATAAAAACTAGAACTAAAATTACTTTAACATGAACTGAATAAAAACTTGAACTAAAATTTTTGCCTCCGAACTGAATAAAAACTAGAACTATAATTATTTTCTGAACGAAAATATCACTGACCTAAGTCTTGAGAACATGATTTCAAATTCTTTGATTAAAAAATCTGTGCTATCAAAGCCTATGAAGATTTTTTGGTGGTATCAAATGTGCTTTTTTTCATTATTTATTCATTAAATGCTACATTTTTTCATTAAAATACATCTTAAAGTCAGTGATAATTATGTACAGTTTTTGTTTAAATCACAAATGACATTTCAATGCGCTAATTTGATGGACATAAATTATTCTGTCAATTGTGAAAAAATTGATAAGTTTTTGGAAACTTTCCACTTTCTATACACTTTAAATGACATATTTCCAGATATCATTCCACTTTAAATGACGTGTTTAAGGTCAAATAAATTGCCAATTTTTTTGGCTCAAATTTTAAATGTAAATTGTTTAGGTGTTCTATAAAATGAGGAGTTTTGGCCGACCATTTAAAATTTGATTTTTATGCACTTGAGAGAAAAAGGTTTTAATGCCTTTGGAGAGAGATTGGTCCATTTTTTATTCAATTTAGTTCAGTTTTCCTACACCAGAAGCAGTCAAATTATAGCACACAGCATCACGAAAATTCCTCCATGTTTCACTCTTGTTTTAAACATTTCGATCTGAGCGCTCTTAGTTGATGAGGTTTCAAAACCCGTTTTTGGTCTTTGATAAATGGCTTAAAGCAACTCATTATTCTTACTTAGCTGAATAATGAGTCAACTGTATCTAACCCAGTGGGCACCAAGACGTCTATTAGACATCTCAACAACGTCTCAGACTGGTATCTAAATCCCATCTAAAAGACATCTAGATGTTAACACCTTTTGACGTCTGATGATATGAGGAAGTGCATTTCGGTGAACAGTAGGTAGTTGTTTTCTTTTATATATAAATAAAAAATGTTGCGATTAATTATTATTTAATTGCGCAACATTTTCTTAAAAATGTACTTCCTCTTATCATCAGACGTCTGAATTCAGGTGTCTTTGAGACAGCTCATATCAATCATTTGTGAGACATATGGATATTAGATGTCTTCGAGATACCTCAAATTAGTAATCTTAAAGACGGCTACTAAGTTAATACCTAATTAAAGGAAGTATCCAGAGGTTTCCAGAAGCATGCAGAAGCTTCCAGAAGTTTCTAGAAGAAGCATCTGGAAGCATCCAGTTGCATCCAGAAATATTTATTATTTTTATGACTTTAAGTGCAAAAATGGCTCCCGACAGTCTTGGATTGGAACTAAGAAAGAAAATTATTGGCGATTATGTAAGTGGAATGTCACAAAAAAGTATTTGTGACAAATATTGCGTGAAAAAATGGACCGTATCAAGACTATGTTCCAAATATCGTTCTACGGGGAAGTTGGCAGCAGATAACAAAGGTGGAAGACCGCGTTCCACCACTTCTAGAGAAGTTTCTATGATTGTCAGATCCGTCAAGAAGGATCCCTGGATATCATCAGTCGAGATACAAAAGCGATTAGAGCTGTCTGTATCGGACCGAACAATCAGACGACGTGCTGTGGAAGCCGGATTGTTTTCTCGACGCCCTGCAAAGAAACCGCTGATTTCACTAAAAAACCAGAAGAAAAGACTCCTGTTTGCTACATCTCATATTAACTGGAATGTGCAGAAATGGCGAACTGTCCTGTTCAGTGATGAATCGAAGTTCAACATCATTTATTAATTTTCGTGTACAAATAATGAACTTTGTGATGAATAAAACTTGAAGAACTTTGTCTCTAAACAGTTACATAGTTATTTCTCTAAATTGAAAAAATGCAGCACTTTTATATAAAGAAACTAAATTAGCATTATTTGGTTGCAAATGTTTTGTCCAATACTATATATCTATTAAAGAGTTAACACCCTTACTTTTACTGATAGAAGTGAGTCATTCGAATCGTTCATTTCAAATTCCATGAACTCATCGGTCGTGTTCACCATGTCCATATTTTGAATGAAGGAGCAGTTGATTGGACTGCTTGTTAAACTGTTTCCAACTCTGCCCCCGTTGTTGTGCATCCAACAAAGAACCTTACTTTGAAAGGAAAAAACTGAGCGTTTGAAATCTGGAAACCCACGAAAATATATTTTAAACATGGATCACAACATAGTTACAAATTCAAAAACATTTACAATCTTTTCGAACCTTTTGAAGGATTTGTACAATTAAAAATAACTCTTTATTGAACATATCTGCCAACAGTTATGTGGTTTACGATGCGCTTCATGAATGAACGATCAGGTGCATCACAAACAAAATTCTTCAAAGAAAGAGAAAAACGTTTTTCATTTATAATAACTGTCCCAGCTAAATTTTGAAGTTCTCCAACGATTTCACCTAGAAGTTCATATAAACTATCTGGCTTACTCTTACCAGAAAACAAAGAAATTATAAAAACGTCAAGACAATCAAAGTATCCCAATATCGCCCAAAACTGAATTCCAGTGGATTTGAAGATTGGTAAACCATCCACATTTATGTGTAAACCAATGCTATCGTTATTATTAAAATACGTTGGATTTTCTAGTATGCACTTTTCAATACCCTCTCGTATACCAAATTGTATAAAGGTACTTCCACATTTTTCTATTTCATAGGATGTTGTAGGATTTTTTAGCAAAGTTTCTGAATCTTTAGGCAATGATGGGTGCCCATTCTTTCTTAAAGTTTTTAACAAATCATTTAGAAATACACGAGAGCAGTTATTTCCACTGATGAGTCAACTTAATTCCATTGTCGCCATCAGAGGTATCTGATGAAGACAACACAGCTTCTTCATATCCAAAGTCATTGCTATCATCAAAGACAGACTGTTCAATACTATGACTGCTTTGACAAAAACCATTTCTTGCTGAGGAATGATTTGCCTCAAATTCAACATTGTCACTCCCATTATCGTGACCTTTTTTTCTGTTACGATTTTTTTCATATAAGTTGTCATGTAAAGTGTATTGTAGTTTTTCCTCCTTGGCATATTTATTTTTCTAAATATTTTATGTTCTTGAAAAAAGTAAGCTATATTATTTTCACACATGGGTATCAATATTAGAAAAACTTTTTTAATTAATGACAAACCTTTTTTTTTACTAAACATTTTCAAATCAATTTGATGATAGTAATATGCATAAAAATACAGTTTTAGTTTATAAATCCTACGTGAATATTAAAAATTGTAGAGAGTAAAAATATCATATATAAAAATATAACGATCATCAGATGTTATCTAACACGTGATCGCTGTTGCGTGATACTTAAAGTAATGTTTTATAAACCAAACTGGTTATTTAGTTTGTACAATAATAATAATTATTATTTTAATTATTTAATTATTATTTTGTATATTAATAATATTCGCTCTACTTGTACTAGGCTATATTGAATGTTAACATAATTTCTACACTACTATATATATATATATATAGTATTGTAGAAATTATGTTAACATATATATATATATATATATATATATATATATATATATATATATATATATATATATATATATATATATATATATATATATATATATACAGATTGGGAAAAAATTCTTAACTTAATACTTTTTTTTGTAAAATATTTAAAGTATGTAAGCAGTGGTGGAAAAAAAATTCATTTTAAAAAGTACTTCCCCGAATAATTTTTGAAAATGATGTGAAGGTTTCTTCTTTTACGTAAATGTCTCTTATTTAATATCCTCTTCTATTTTTTCTCCATAGTTTTTTTATGTAAAAGATATTAAAATTATATGTAAAACAAAACATATCTGATAATAAAAGACAAGCAACATTTATAATTGGGTTTTTAAAGAAGATTAATGAGTAAGCTTTCGTTAAAAAAAAGTTTTTACAATTGAGTTGCGCGGAAGAAATTTCGTAAAAAGGACATTGACGTAGCTTTCTTGAAATATTGTAAATATAGTTTGAGAGGTATTTTTTATTAGCGTTTTTAAGGTATTTTTAAAGTATAAGTTAATGCAAAACTTATGTAAAAGGGAGATCTTTACTAGAAAAGAAAATATAGAATTTCAACCTTGTGTTCACTGCGAGAAAGCCATAGTTTTAAAACGCTTTTTTCATACCCTGAAATATGGTTGTAATGTTTAATCCAATGTCATATGTTCACGACCAAAGAGTCACTTGACTTTATATAATAATATTATTATCAAGTCTAATGGTGGAATAAGGTGAGCTACCAAAGAGAAGCAAAATATTAATCAAGATAAATTAGATATTACTCAGCTTAGGTTTTTAATGAAGTTTGATGAACACTTTATTATTAATAAAAATTTGAAAACACAAGTTTCTTATCGTTAAGTATAATAATAATGTTAAAACCGATGGTTACACACAAACACACAAAACTGGCATTAAAACCATCAGCATTAAGTTAAAAAATATATGAGATCATACACTAATATTTTATGTCAATGTTTTAAACTATTATCATGAAAACTGATTTAAACGATGTAAAGCGATCCAAATCATAACACAAGTATCGTTCAAAAATCTCAAAAACGCAGTATTCAGAACTTCCGGAAGAAGTCGGTGACGGAAAAATTCGGATTTCAACATACCTAAGGTGCTTTAAGGTGTCTTTAAGGTGTTTTTTTGGTGCCTTTTAGATGTCTCAGGTTTATCTCAGACATTAAATAGACGTCCCATAGACTTCTTGGTGCTCACTGAGAAGCGCTAGTTAATAGGAGTTTGAGCGTAGTTTAGAAATACTTTTACCAATTTAGCAATCACTTCTATTTCTTTGTTGAACTAAGGAGTATTCTTACAATAAGGATTGAAGAGTAGAAACAAAAGTAATGGAGAGTAGAACAAAGCAACAGTTTGATGGCAAAAATGCTTCTTACAAATGGGATGCTCCTCTTTCACAATCGTTTTTAATGCTTCTAAAGGCAGCTGGAGTAAGCTATATATTTTTTTTCGAAAGTACAGCGGGAGTGGTTTTTGCAGAGTCAGCAAATTATTCTCAGGGTTAGGCCCCTGCATTTTTAAATGTTATATTTATCTTCTAATCTTATATGCTATTTTTATCTTCTAATGCTCTGGCACTTAGTAATAATTGAGTCATATAAAAAGTGCAAATAATAATTACACCATGAAGTAGTATATTATTTTTTATGTTTTTTTATACCAGTTCTAAAAATAACTAGAATTACTTTTATTGGTTATATTTTTTTAGAGAGAGCAACTTTTACCAGGTTAATAAATGACGTTACACCAACGTTGTAATTTAGTTGAACTTTAGATGAAATGTAGCGAGATTGCAATCTAATTCTGACTTTGGAACAATATCAAAAAAAAGAAATAATCTTAAAAGAAAAATAAATTAACTTGCTTATTTTTTAATGTTAATTTATAGCATATGTAAAAGGCGCTGATATAGCGTTTGTAGACATAATAACCCAAGGTTTAAGCTCTCGTGATAAAAATCATCTTTGATCATACCATCACCTTTGATCATGGCATCAGTTTATTCAATAAATTTTACTCTGATTGGTCTAAAATGTCTCACAGAATAAGGGCGTGGTTTCCTGTTAGCAAAGTAGACCAAACGTTTAACTCAAGCAAAATTCAGCCAGCAAACAACTGTTATACTCCTAAAATAAGTCTACATAAAAAAGAAAAAGAGTATTACACATTTTAACTGAAGCTTTATTTGTCACCTCATAATTTCATTTATATACCATTTGTTTCAAACGGTTCTTAGACAGACTAAACACACGCTTTTGTTCAACAAAAGATTGAAAATAAGTCACTTAACATCATACACGATGTCTTAATATTATATAAGCACGTTGCATTTGATAAACGAGTAGAAAGTTTAAACAAAAGTATGATTTACTAATTTATTAGTTAAACTGTATCACTAAACTGTTTTCTTTAATATAGCATTCACAACATCTAAATGAGATCAAGCAAGAAGTTTGAATGACGAGTCCTTATTCCAATAACTTAAATCAACTGAAACATTATAAGCCTTTTTACCATACTGCGATATGATATAATAAGTAATTAAAACGTTAAACCAATTAGCTATATGGTTATATTTATAAGAGGATTTCGAACGGTTAATAGCACAGACATAAAATTGGCTTAAGTATAGCTGGATTACTCATCGATAAAGAATTACGTTGAAATACATCAGGATATCTACTTATAAGATTTTTAAAAAGTGGATGAAGCAGTGGCAAATGTCAAATTTGTCGGTATACAGAGTTTTTATGATAAGAAATCTTTTTTTAAATAGTTTATGCTCAGCAGTAGCAAGGCGGTGTTTATGAAATTTGCAGTTTTTTACTTTGTGATAAACTGAGGTATTTCAAAGCATTTTAAAAAGGAGCTTCATCAATCTTTGGAGAATATGACTTATGTCTCCAACTCTTATATCTACGGTATTCATTGCGCATGGGTTTTATTGTTGCGTTATGCATGAGTCTGGTTATAAGGTTTATGAAAACTAACTGGTGTTATGGCGGCTTCTTGTTTGGAGAAAGCTGGATATTCATTCTTCTGCGTGACTAAGGTAGAGATTAGGAAGGAGACTATTCAAAAGAGTTTTTAACAAAATTTGATTCTCTTAAAGCAAATATTTTTCAATCATTTTGAAATAATCCAAGTGTACAGAAGGAGCACTGAGAACAACGAGGAGGTTTTTTTGAGACAGACTAATAAGAATTGTTTTAGAGATAAGCAATTATCTCCAGAATTTTAAACGAAAAGAATTTAATTTCATGTTTGTATATTTAAATACGCGTTTTTATATTTAAAGCCAGTAAAAACAGTTTATTTTCAAAATACTTTTTTTTATAGACCTTCCTGCCAGGGTTTATCATGCATCAAAATTATTGTAAAAATAAATTCTATTTTCAACTATAGGTTGAACTGGTGTTTTTGTTTGACTTATATAATATTAACTTGCATCGTAAAAAAATAAATCCCTCAAATAAAATGATTGAAATTTATTAAAGTGGACAACGCGGTGAAATTTAGTGGTTTTTAATGGTTAAGATTATCGATAAGAATCGTTAAGTAACTTAAAAGTATTAACAAGGATTGTTAAATAACTTAAAGGATTTTTCCTTTTTTTTTGCAGAATGTAGCTCAATGTTGTTGTTGTTTGAATGTATTGCTGTTAAGTAAAGGTTATCGTTGCTATCGGATTTTCGTAGCTATCGGGTTAAAACGAGTAAATAAATATTACCTTGAGAAAAAGTTATGGAAGTCTTTGTTTTCACAAATTGACATTTTAAAACTGATATTATCTCGATCTTTAGGCGGATTTTTTTTGCAGAGATACAAAATGACTCCATCTATTGAAGGAAAAACAGGAAGCGGAAAAAAGATAAGTATTAAAGATTAATGTAGAGCGAAATCGATCACTCGCTCCAGGTTTCAATTCACAAAGCAAATCCAGGTAAGTCGTAGAGGGATCTTGCGAGAAAAATTAAATACACCCAAGCTTTGATTGGAAGAATACTTAAATGTTAAAAATGTGAAGCACATCATAAAAAGAAAACTCCAAAGTGATTCGCTGATGAAGAAATTAAACCAAACCGTTGTTTAAAAAAGCTACATAAAATTTTAAACTGAGAAAACTTGTGCATATTTAAAGACGATGAAACCTTATGCAAAATACCCTTTTTATAACTGCCAGGCCGAAAATATTTTTATTAGCCGAAAGGTAAATATGTCACCAACAAAGTCAAGCACATTCAAACTGAAAAACTTGCTCCTAAGTTTCTTGTATTGCAAGCCATCTGCTCCCGTGGTTTGAAAAGTGCACTATACGTTACATGTAAGACTTTGAGCTTGGATTTGTATATAGAAAAATGCTTAAAGAAACACTTTTTGACATTCATTTAAAAAAATGGTGTATTCACAATATTTTGGCCTGATTAACATTTAAGAGCAAGTTAAGTTCTTTTCTTTAAAAAAAAAATCAAGTATCGCATCAACTCGTATTCCTTTTTTCTCTCCACTTGGCTACAATCCACTACTTCAAGAAATCTTTAAGATAGTGTTAAGAAAATGGCGTCAAACTGTTTCCTGAGGAAGCAAATCCTTCAGACCGTCCTGAGCAGCGAGTTATTGAAAGTTATTGGTCAGTTGTAAAAGGAATCCGAATGAAAATCAAGAGTTATCTTCCAATGAAAATGAAAAAGTAACTCAAAGCAAGATCCAGGAGATGATGTCAAGTACTCGCAAATATAATTGTTTTCCATCTGAGAGTCCTGCTGTAAATAAAAAAAAATGATTGAAATAAATAAAATAATTTAATTATATTTTATTAATTTAGCTTCATTGTGTAAAAAAAATTGCTAAAATCTGTTAAGTAGTTTTCGAGTAATAACCGATTAAAGGGCGATGAATTTCATCTTGTTTAACTAATATTGATTAAAAACTATCCAGTGTTTTATTTTTTAAAAATTTCCAGCTTTTATTGTTCTCAAATTATCTCTAATAATATTTTTTCAGTTTTTAATCATTTTTTTGATTTATTCAAATTTAGTTCTTGATATTTCATTTGTTATTCATTGGTTACCATGGTTTTTTTTTTATTTAGTTAAATTCGTTATGAATACAAAAATAAAATCCATTTTAATTGACAATATATCATCGGAGTGGAAAAGTTTCGCTCATGGCGCTGTTTTTGATAAAGACATAATTGATTACATTGATCACGATAAACCTAGCAATCAATTGAAAATGGATGAACTGCTTGAAATGATGGTTATACGAAATCCTTCTAACTATATTTCCGACATCAAGAAATCTCTCTTGCTGATGGGTAAAACAGATGTTTTGAATGAGATTCTATTTGTCCGTAAGTGCAACAGCGATCTTTTATAAATTCAAATTAAGTCGTTTATTTAGTAAATAAATTAGGTAAAATATTAAAAAATCGATTTTTATGACATCGCCGCCAATCACCAAAAAGTGGAAAAAATTTAATGAAAACTTTTCATCTTTTTGGTGATTTACGGCGATGTCATAAAAGTAGATTTTTTCAATCAATTCTATTTTTTAATTTTTTATTAGTAAATAGAATTGATGGAAAAAACTCTATTTATTGATAAAAATTAACAGCGAAAATTAGACAAACTTAAATAATTAAGAAAAAAATTATTTTTTTTGAATTAAGTGCTTAGAACTCGGAATAATTTATTTGTTTTCAAGTACTTAAAAAATTACTCTAAGTTCAAAAAAGAAAAAGAAAAATATATTTTTTAAAACATATCATGAAAAAGCTTTCAAACAAGTCCTAATCAAAAAAAAAATTTTTCCCTTTCGCTTCTTAAAGATTTTTAGTCTCTTCATTAGAAATGCCATTTTTTTTCTTTTTTGAAAAACTCCTGTAAATTTCAAAATTTTGAATGTATAAGTACAAACTTAGTTGATTAAACTCCTCTTCAATTAGTTTTTGTTCGCTTTACTTTAAATTCTATTTCTAGAGGCAAATGACCTTCTGAAAGCACATTATCTCAAAAACTATGGAACCATTGTAAATGAGGGCAGTCAAATCAACGATCTCTGTCTTTTTAGTAATAATCTAAAAATGGCTTCAATCGAAGAGGACAAAATGAAAGAGATAAACGATTGCTTCAACGAGTGGGAGCATTTTCTTCACAGAAGAAGCAGTTTTAAGGAAGCCAATTTTAAAGAGTTATCAGATGTAAGATTACCAGTGATTTTGATTTCAGGAATTTCTGGCATCGGGAAAACCTATTTCCTACAGAAGTGTCTTTGCTATTGGGCGAATGAATTACTTTGGAAAAACGTACAATTCGTTTTTTATTTCCAGTTTAAAACCATAAACCAATTTCAAAGCATTTCCAGCATTATTGAACTCACGAAGAAATTTTACAAAAATATTTTAAACGGATACGAGATTTCTTTGTTGAGAAGGCTAATGTTCATTTTTGATGGATTAGATGAATTCCATAGCTTAGAACAGTTAGTTAACCACAAATCGGGAGCTTTAAGTACCATTCCCATGATTAACGCACTTGGGGAAATCCTTAGATCTCAAAATAGTTCATGCATTTTCAGTGGAAGTGTCACAGCCGTAACCAGATACTGGAGGACAATTAAAGATTATAAAGATGTGGCAAACATACAGATCATGGGTTTGAGTAATCGAGGATCAAAGAGTTTTTTGAAAGATCTATTACTGAGTAAAACACTTAAAACTGATATTGAAAAACTTACTAAATTATCACCTTATGTGAGGGGGCTGCTTTCTGTACCGCTTTATTTCAAAGCAGCCTACTCAGCACTACATAAATTAAATATTCAGTCTTTGAAAACCATAACCGAAATGCAGACGCTGATTTTTTTTCACTTTCTGCAACAAAATATTAAAAGTAAAGAACCCTTACCGCGGATTATACATGTTAATCAGCAGCATATTTTAAAAGTGTGCGAGCTGGCATTCACTATGTTAGATAGAGGGAAAGTTAATTTTCCGAAAAAAGAATTGGAATCTGTTCTAGATGAGAACGGTTTAGAACCACTTGGTTTCATTAAAAAGTCAAACATTGATCAGCAATATGAATTTGTTCACGGTTTTTTAGTAAAGTTTTGTGCTTCTATTCATCTACTTTTCAACGTTAAATCTCATGACATCATCAAAAATGAAAAATGGCGTGACTGCTTACCAGTCATCACCGGTTTTGTTTACGGCAACGACGGAGACTTATTGAGCTTAATAAGCCGATTAAAAGAACCTTTACACAAACAGACATGTTGGCTTCGAGATGTTAGTGGTAAGTTAGCACTCGTTTTGAATGAGTCGGACGATTTAAATTTGTGACCAACTGACTTTTGAGCAGTAAAATTAAAATTAATTTGTGAAATCAAGATTAATTTGTGAAATTAAGATTAATTTGTGAAATTAAGATTAATTTGTGAAATTAAGATTAATTTGTGAAATTAAGATTAATTTGTGAAATTAAGATTAATTTGTGAAATTAAGATTAATTTGTGAAATTAAGATTAATTTGTGAAATTAAAATTAATTTTTGAAATTAAATTATTTTTTGAAATTAAAATTATTTTTTGAAATTAAAGTTATTTTTTGAAATTAAAATTATTTTTTGAAATTAAAATTAATTTGTGAAATTGAAATTAATTTATGAAATTGAAATTAATTTGTGAAATTGAAATTAATTTGTGAAATTGAAATTAATTTGTGAAATTAAATCGTGTATTTGTGAAATTAAATCGTGCTTATACCAAAATAAATGAAATAATATAAATAATAACATTATTTGTAAAATTAATGAAATAAGATCAGTTAACAAATCAATATCAATATTGGCGAAGATGATTATAAAAAAGATTTCAACAAAAAAAACTTGTTACAGTAAAATGTTGATGCATTTATTTTGTAGATTTACTGAAGGATGATCAACATGGTTGGATCGGTAAGTATTCTGATCTTAAAAGTTAATGAATTAGTTTTTCAGGTTATCACGAATAATTATTCAGGTTCAGTTTACGTAAATGACTTTAAATTTAAAGCGTTATTTTTGCATCACTTATTTTTTATATTAAGCATTTTTATGACTTAAAACTAACTTTGATTGGCTTGAAGTCCATTTATACATTTCAGTATATAAATTAACTTCCAGCCAATATGTTTCAATATATTTCAATACACGTAAATATATTTCAATATATTTCAATAAAATTAAAACTTTTTTTATGTTGTTCAGTTTTTTATATTTTTACAAGTTGTACAAGCATCTTCATTTGAGCAAAAAACTTTTTGCCCTCAAATTCTCAACCAACGATTTGATTTACTTTTATCGTGCATAGCGTATGTTCTTGGCGATCAAGAATCTTTCTTGTGGATTTTTTGGTGCGTTTTCAGTTAAGTTTTTCATAACAAAATTTTTGATATCGAATTAAGCAACTAATATGAGCTAGTTTACAACAACAACAAAAAAAAAAAAATGAATGTTAACCAATTAGGTAACTTGAACAGATTCGTAATCTAAGTTTAAATTTTGTTAAAAATACCAGCCACTTCTTTTGATTTGTGCAGCTCTGCTCTATATGTTTCTACTATTGTTTCCACTATCATTATTGGTATTCGAACTTATGAAAAATTCTCTCAAAAACCTTTACGTATTTTTAATTGAGCTTAATGTAGTTCTCTGATAAACTTTGCTTTTAAGTTATAATTCTCAATAATTCTTTTGATTTGAAGACATCACATTTTTTACATTTTGGGTAACTTAGAAGTAATATAGATAAATGAACCATTCGCCATAGTTCATCGTTGTTTTGGTAAAATATTTTTTTAAAACTGAAATGTTTATGAATGAATCGTTTTACGTTGGTTTGACATTATCAAGAAAGCCAAGAAATTGCAGCTTCCTTGGGTGTCTTTAATGCTTTATCGTTCTTGGTATCTTGAACACTAAGTTTTGCTACTCAGTTGGTTTTCTCTCTTCAGTATACGAGGACTGTCCGAACCAGAATCTAGCATTCATAAGACACATTCTGCTTCAAAAACAACAGATCCTTCCGGTTCATTGACAAAGCTCTGATTATTTGAAGATTTATAGATTTCAATTTCCTGGTCAATGCTGATGCTGTTAATCGTCATTCTAATTAGATTAAAACCGTTTCAGATTGCGTATCAATATTCTTTCAGTGTCAACTTCACCTTCAGCACCAATAGATCTGCCTCCCGCTACTTGAGCATGACAAAGCCATATTTCTTCCATATCGAATATCCTGTATAATTTTCTGAATCACTAAAAGAAACCGTTAGTTTCCCTGAAGGAAAGTAGGGCTAGGGTTAGCATAGCATGATCAGTAAACTCATGCTAAAGTAACAGTTCAACACATTTAAAAAGATAACAAGGGTAATTTAAATTTTTGGTGCATAAATGTACACAGCTACATCCCCTGATGAACAAAATGGTGAAGAGACCATGGCCAGGGATTCATAGAGATCTATAGACACTCTTCTGATTAATACAATCTCTAAGGAAAATTTTTATGGAGAAAAGGAAAAAAAAAAAGGAAAATTCATGAAAAATTCGTTATAAAAATATTCTCATCAGTAGTTTAACATTTAAAAAGGTTTTTAAGTCGAAACTGCAAAAGCGACTTTATTTCATGGTGTTTTGATGACTTTTCACTGGAGGTTTATTTAACTATGTTCAAGCATCTTTTGGCTGGTCAACATGTTCGTGATTAAGCATCAAGGCATTCTGACAAAAATTTTTTGCAAATATTTAACAAATAACCTCTTTATAAATAGATAAGCAAATAAATCTTCCTCACTGAAAGTGATCACACTCCAAATGTTATGCATATTACACCAACCTTAGGTGCTCTGAAGATTTGTGATTTTTGATTTCAGGCTTTAGAGGAAGTGTACTGTAATATGCTGGAGATTGTAAGTTTAAAAAAAATATTACAAAAAGACACAAATACTTAAAAAATTTTTTTCAGTGCAGATTTTAATTTCAGTAAAGAAATATAGTAACCCAACATAAGGTACAACAAAATTCCATACTTTTGAAAGAAATTTAAAGCAAAATCTGAAAACTAATAAACAAATAGAGTAAAAATAAATTTCGGCTTTGGTATCGGTTTCTACCAAAAATTTTTTTTTTTCTTGCAACTTTAAAGGGTGTATGACTCGGCATAATTTGCATTAAAGTCGTGTAATCGGCAACGCAAAGACTTCTGAGACGTGTAGTAAAGCCAGATTGTAAAGCAATAGAGAAAAACTGATAAATGTGTAATTTTCATTGTATGATTGTATGATTTAGTCATTTTCAATTGATTTTTCTTTGCATTTACTTTTTAGTAAACTAAATATACTAAAGATTGCTTAACAATGTCCCCTAGATTTTGTGCAGCTGTTAATTATCAGAATAAACGAGGAAAAAATTTGGATAAGAATGTATCATTTTTTCAATTTTCGAAAGACAATAAAAAGATTGTTTGCGACTTGTTGCGATCTAAATGGCTTTTTTGAATTTTCTTTTGTTAGTTAAAAAATTTTCAGGGAGAAATAAATCGATGATATCATCGGAATCTGCGTTAAAAATGTAACTAGAATCAGTTATGAAAATTCAGGTGCCAGAGAAGAAATTTTTTTTTGTACCCCAATGTTAATTATTCAACTTATTATTCTCAAACCATTCTTTAAGTAAACTTCAAATGTTAAAATGTCTTCTGTAGTTCTACTTTTTATTCAATTATAAAACATGGTGAATTTTAAAGTTGTAAAATTTTAAATTAGTAGTTATAAAATAGATATTTCATATTATTTAAATGCAGCCAAAGTAATTTTATTTTTAGTTAAAATGAAAAAGAGCAAAACAAATTTGTGGTGCATATTTCTGTGATATAAATTGAATATGTATTTTTATAACTTTTGACATAATAACCTTCTTTAATAACATATTTCTCTGAGTTAACAATGAAAATCTATTTTTATTAATAAAAGAAAATAAGAAATTAATTAGAAAACAATGAACTTTCCTCACAATTATTCAAAATGTTACATTAATTTAATTTACATCAAAGTAAATTTAATTTTAAGTTAAACTTTTTTTTTTTTTTTTACGTTAAGAGCCAACTCTTTAAAAGTCCATTTTTTAATATTACCATATTGAGGAAAGCATGATAATGTCCTAGCATTTTTTTATAGATTATGCAACAAGGCAAGCAGATCATAAATCAGTTCAAAGTGCTTTACTGAGGATTTAGCAAGTTCATGCGATAGTTTTGGATATTTTTTTGAGTTAATAGTCTTTTTCAAAATGGCATAATTAGCAACAACTGCCACTTTCAAAAGCATCACAGCAGCATTATTAAAGAAACACATAATTAACCAGTTAAACCTTGTTAATCATTATCATCTAAGAAACTAGTTCTTTATTATATATCATGAAGATATTTTGCTTTAACTAAAGAAATAATAGTTTACATCTAGTAAACAACAACAATATCTTAAAAAGCAATCTTAACAGAATCGAGAAACTATAATTAGTTCACTGCGTTGTTCCACACTTAATGAAGCTTGTATATAAAAGCAAAATTTGTGTTTCATGAAATATGGGACAACAATGTCGAACAATTTACATCAAAAACTGCACACTTAATTACAGAAAACTTTGTGAATCAAATAACAAACTAAGCCGAGGGTTAGATATATTTATTTATTATTTATATATTTTTGATTTATTCAAATACAATGCACATGAAGCTTAACTGTTTATGAGTATAAGTTAAAAAGCATATATAGAAACATACCAAAATAGTAGTTATTTAAATTTTCTGTCCCTGATTTACAGAGAGACAATTTGTAGTTATAGAAAGTCAGCTTTTGAGAAGGTGTTGTTTTCTCGCAGCGAACACAACGTTTCAGCTCTACATTTTCTCTTCTCCTTAAAATTCCCTTTACAAAAAGTTTTCCTTCAATTTATACTATACAAAGAACCTCAAATATGCTCATAAAATAAACCGCTTAAACTATATTTACAACATATCAAATAAACTACGTCAATCAAATCCGCCGTAAATAGTTTCTTCACGCAATTCAGTTACACTCCTCCTTGATCCTTCGGGATCACATTTAATTCAAAGCAACTCTTGCTTTGCGGAACATCACAACAATTGTTTCTTTTGCGGATCCAAATCTCAAATACCGCTTCTGGCAATCCAACTACAACGCCAGTCGCACCCTCTCGTCAGGCTACTCTGCCAAACACGAGAAACGTTTTTAGATCAGCAAAAGAGACATCCATTTGTTCCTCATCTCTCATCTTCTGCTTCTTACACAACTCATGCCACGTAGGCATCCAAAGGAAAAACTCGATAAATAGACATCTTCGATTCTCTTCACATCCTTCTTATCTCCTACTCACAAACAATCGAAGACTAAGTATTACTTCGCAACAAAACTGGAAAGAGCACTGTCAACTCAACGCGTTGCTTCTCTGCAACAACTTTTGTTCGCTGCGACTAAATTGCGGGATCGGATATACCATCGTATTTTTCAAAGATGTTCTAATTATTCGAAGATGGCTCCATCATGTGCCCGGTTAGCTTGTTGTTTTCTCGCAGCGAACACAACGTTTCAGCTCTACATTTTCTCTTCTCCTTAAAATTCCCTTTACAAAAAGTTTTCCTTCAATTTATACTATACAAAGAACCTCAAATATGCTCATAAAATAAACCGCTTAAACTATATTTACAACATATCAAATAAACTACGTCAATCAAATCCGCCGTAAATAGTTTCTTCACGCAATTCAGTTACAGAAGGATTGCGAAATCATCTTGTGTATACTGTCCCACTCTTCCTAAACTCCACAGGTTTCCATCACGTTAAGTTTGGAAGAATTTCTCGGCCAATCTTTGCAAACTGGACATGTTCTTATAGCCATTGTCAGTATGAGACCTTCCAATATTTTTTTGGAGAAACATGAACTGCTGCTATGGAATGATCAGGACCTTATAGGACCGCTTCAAGATCTCTTTGCGAATATAGTGTTCATTGTTTGACTAGCCAGAACAAGTTGAAGTAGAGTCTTTAATTTTACATTCGATAAGCAGTTCGCACTTCAGCCCAGGTTTGTTCTTAATTAATTGTCGAACCTTGTCTTAGGAGGTTTGTGTCAGCCTTCCAGAGTGGCCTCTATTGTCTACACCACCGTCACCTCTGCAGATCCATAAGCGGACAGTGCTGTGAGAGAGCAATTTCTTTTGGATGTCTGCTATGGAACACCCAGACAAATGAAGAGTCTGTATAATTGATCTTAAATTCCTTCAATCCTTCAATAGCGATGTTCAGAAATTCAAGCTATTCTGATAAGAAATCACAAATGCTTTGAGTATGTAAGAGAAACACATCATCTTTTGGTTATTTTTTCCATCTCTTTTTATAATTTTTTTACTTTAAAATATTTTATTAAATAATATATGAAGTAAAGGGTTTTGTTTTCAGAGAATGGAGGTCGAAAGTTTTTGATCCAACAGAAACTGTTGATGCATCTTCAATTTTATAGTAAGATCACGTATAGTAATAAAAAGCTGGTACCACTAAGAACACTAAAACATCGACCTATTTTCTTTATGACTACTTTATACTTATCCCAAATTATTACTGATAGCATATTTTGCTGACGACATACTTTACTGATGGCATATTTTCTATGACTTGAGTGTTGAGTCCTTTGAAATACACAAAATTGCTTCATTTAAACAGAAAAGGTTGCTTAGAAAGTGTTGTTACTGTGATAAAAAATAAATTACTTATGAATAATGATAATCAGTCCCATTTTAGTTCTGGTGTTTGGAAAATGCAACACTATTTGTTTTTCAAATTTAATGTGTTTTTTAAAAACATAGTGTTGCATTTTCCAAACACTTGAACAAATACAAAAGAGAGAGCAAGAAAATAATGTAAAAAAACAATACTAAAATCACACATATTTTGACAAAAGTGAAAAATCCGCATACAGACAAAAAAAAGGCAGCGAGGTCTCATGTGGCAAATCCCTTTTTTTTATCGCTCGGATCATGAAACTTAAAATGAGTTAAAGTTGTGATTTTTAAATAAAATTAAAAATTTTTTTTTTAATTTTTTTTTTTTAATTTTCAAAGGTTTATTAGAAAACATTAGTAGAAAATTATTTACACATTTTAGCAAAGAAAATTTGTGATAAGAATATGATGTAAAAATTCTTTCTTTCTTGTTTAGATCGCAATGCTCGTGAGCTTTATATTAAATGCTTCTATGAAGCACAGGAATTGGGAAGACCAATCGCCCACAAACAAGGGTGGCATTCTGAGGAAAACTACGTACTAGCAGCTGAAGAAGTGTCAGAAAATGAATATTTTGACGGAACACTCATCGATACAGGGGGGATGAAGTTAGCTCAATTAAAGAGCAGTGTTAATTTTACTTTGGAAAATAAATGCGATCATCCAATCATTTGTTCGGCTGATACTTTTCTTCCAAACGCTTCTGTTATTTTACAGGGTCAAGAAAATCAAATTGATGCAATAAATCAAAATTTCCAGTTAGCAAAGTCCTTTTACATACAGCAACAGTTCGATAATGCTGAAGAATGTTTCAGAGATGTAGAAAGTGTGCAAAAAGATGTTTTAGGAGAGAAACATTTGAATACCCTAAATACTAAAAACTGTATTGCAATGTGCTTATATGAAAAGCAACAGTTCAATAACGCTGAAAAAATCTTTAGAGTTGTAGAAAACATTCGAAAAGAAATTTTAGGAGAGAAACATTCGGATACACTAACAGCAAAGTACTGGGTTGCAATGTGTTTATTTGAAAAACAGCAATATAATGACGCTGAAAAAATATTTAGACTTGTAGAAAATATGAGAAAAGAAGTTTTAGGAGAAAGACATTCGGATACACTGACAACAAAGTACATGATTGGAATATGTTTATTTGGAAAACAACAATTTGATGACGCTGAAGGAATGTTTAGAGATTTAGAAAATATTCGAAAGGTAGTTTTAGGAGAAAAACATTTGGATACGCTAACATCTAAACACTGGCTTGCGAGGTGTTTGTGTATAAAGCAACAATACGATATTGCTGAAGAAATGTTTCGAGATGTTGAGAAAGTGCGAAAAGAAATTTTAGGAGAAATACATATGGATACCCTAAATACTAAATATTTAATTGCAAGGTGTTTATATGATAGACAACAATTTGATAGCGCTGAAGGAATGTTTAGAGAGATAGAAGATATCCAAACGATAGTTTTAGGAGAAAAAAACATGAATACACTGACATCTAAATACTGGGTTGCAAGATGTTTGTATGTAAAAGAACAATATGATATTGCTGAAGAAATTTTTAGAAAAGTCGAGAAATTGCAAAAAGAAATTTTAGGAGAGAAACATACGGATACCATAAACACTAAATACTTAATTGCAAGGTGTTTATATGAGAGACAACGATTTAATAACGCTGAACAAATGTTTAGATATATAGAAAACATGCTAATGGAAGTCTTAGGAGAGAAACATGTGGATACGCTAAATGCTAAAAACTGGATTGGATGTTGTTTATATAAAAAAATGCTATTCGATGACGCTGAAAAAATATTTAGAGATGTTGCAACTATCCGAAAAAAGGTTTTAGGGAAGAGTCACGAGGACACATTAATGGCTAAATACATGATAAAATGTTGCATTGACAATAGAAAAAAAGATTGTATTGTAATGTAAATTTTCGGGATTTAAAATAGACCATTTTATTCTGGGGAAAAGTTCAATATTTCTCTAAATAAATCTAAAAGTTAAAAATGTACGGTAAATACTTAACTGAGTATTATTTAAAAAAAAATACTTAGAGTAGGCTTTTGCCCTTGGTTTAGTTGTTTATAATAAACCCAAGGTCTAATTTATTTATATGTAAATGAATATTAAATTGGATGTCAAGAATTCAAAAGTCATAAGGCTGTGTTCAGTTAACATTAGACTTTAATTTCCATTTGGAGAACCTCATGTGAGCCCCAATCAGTTCACCTAAATGTCATTTAAATATATTTGGTGAGTTTTTCATTTTTTTCACAACTAATTATTTAAGTCATTTAGTTTCAATTGTAAAATTTTATTAAATAATTTTAACTAGAAATGAAGAATTAATTTTCTTAGGTGCAATGATGACAATGTCTTTTTATCCTAATCCACTTAGTTGGGCCACTGTTTCACTTTCTTTTCTTTTGTTGTAAATAAAGTTATTCTAAAGTCATTAAAATATTTGTTATAAAATTCCTACTTATATACTTATATTATTTGTCTCTTGTTATAAAATAAAAAATACTAAATAACAAATATATAAATAACAAAAACACTAAATTTTGTTCCAAGATTCGATTAAAGGACGTTATTGTGCGTAAAATAAACTTACAATATGAATAAAGATAATTGAGACCATAGAAAATCGAAAGGCGTTTCTGAACTTTGCTATAGCAAACTTCAGAAACGCCTTTCGATTTTCAATAATTCTTTGGCCATTTGTTTCTAATACCTCTTTTATGCTATGCATAGATGTCAAGTTTTTAATAGTGCAGTTTGTGGTTATAAATTTTATCAACTAAGGGAAGGGGGACAGTTTAGCGTTTGATTTTTTGAAGCTTCCGATTTCATCATCTAAGTGAAGGGTGTTAGTTTGGTGTTATTTTTTTGATATTGTTTTGAATAAAATTAACATTTTTGTTGAAAAATACGGGTAATGTATTATAGATTAATCGTTTTAACATTTGTAGGTGTGTTTTTTTTTTTTTTTGAAGCTTTATGCATCAAATATTTTAAGCATAAAAAAAAATGATTTCCTTTCCATACTTTGTTTAACATCGTCCGAAGATTAGAAAAAACAGTTGTCTAAACACATTTCAAAATTATATGAAAAATTTAAACAATGTATAAAATTTATTGAAGCAGGTGCTCATACACAAGAACGTATGACACTGCAATAGAAAGTAACAGGAGTTATATTCTTTCTAACAACACTGCGGTCTGTATACTAATTTGAAAGAGCAAGCCATGATACGAGTACTAAACATTATACTGATTGCAGTGGGGTTTTCCGTTGTAATAGGGTTAGCCGAGTTCTCTCTTTGTTTGAAAACGTTTGTTTGGTCTGATGTTGTTTGACTGTTTTAAGTGTTGCATTAAATGTTACATTTAAAATTATATTAATTACAAATATATTTAATATTCTATGAAATATATTTTCTAACTTTTTAAACTTTAAATGCACCATAAAACTATGCTCAAATTGTTTAAATTAACCAAATATTTTATTTCTATAGAGAAAAGGTGTACCGTGTAATTCCAAGAGATGACTTGCAAGTCAACCTACTCCGAAACTGGCTTGAAAATACTCCGATAGAGGTATTGCTTTTTAATTAGAATTAAAATCTCAATTTTCCAGCTAACTCAATAGCCAACTCAATGCACATATATAAACGCACAGTCATGCACATACGCCCAATACACATATATACACGCAGTCATGTACATACACTCAATACACGTATATACACGCACAGCCATGCACACTCTTCATTTCCATTCCTTTTTATAATGCAGATTAAGAAAGTTCTTTAAAGATGGAGAAAATTATTTTCCATTTTTATTTTAAAGTTGAAGAAAATTTTAAATTCTTTCAAGAGCTAATACCCACCATTTTTTGACTCCATTTGTAATACAACAGCGTCATTACTTCAGCTTCACGATTTGTCAAAAACGAAGAAAAGACTTGACGGAAAGGCTAAAAACGTCAGAATTATAAAAATATACTTTGATGAAAGGAGAGCTATACGAACATATGTGCTGCAATTGCTTGTGTAGAAATAATTGTTGTTTTCAATGTCATTTTGATTTTTTTTGTCACCAGTATATTATTGTTATTGGTTACGAGAGTTCTAGTTCATCTTCAGCGGGTTCACAATCCTCTGTTCCTACTTCGAAATAAGTTGCTAGTTGCGAGATTCTTAGATTGGATTTCCAATCGTTTTTCTTTCCATGGTTTTTCTTTCCGTGGTTTTTTTTTTTTTCCCATGGTTTTTCTTTCCGTGGTTTTTTTTTTCCATGATTTTTCTTTCCATGCTTTTTTTTTTTCCATGGTTTTTCTTTCCATTGTTTTTCTTTCCATGATTTTTCTTTCCATGGTTTTAAGTTTGGCTGAGTAGCTAATGTAATCTACTTAACAGGACCTTGAGTCAACATCCACCCAGGGGGTCTCAGCTCTTTTTTCAGTACTGTTTTAAATTTCTCCTATCAGCTGCATGACAACCAAAATTAATAGCCTAAATTAATAACCTTAATTAATAACCTTAATTACTTTAATGAATAAATCCCTATATTTAACGTATCTCATTGTCATAATTTTTAGTTGATTGAATATTATTATAATACATTATCTCAGTTATATTTTCTAATAAGAACTTTAATATCACTCCCCCCCTACCCAAACCCTCCTACCCCGACAAATTGACTTTTGGTGAAAAGTTTATATTGTTGGTAGTTAGACAAAACAAAAAAGTTAATGCTTATCTTAAAAAAATATATTATCATAATACCATTAAAATTATATCAAATATTACAAATTTTCTCAAAAAACTTCTTATCACAACAAAATATGATAATTAAATGATTAATGACAAATAATAACAAAAGAAAATGTAATATTTTACTTATATTTGCTATTTTATTAGATTACAACTTATAATATTTTATTGTTTTATTAGCAGTAGAGAAGTAAAAGTGGCATTGACGTTAAGTTTTAAATGGAAATGAATTCTTTAAAAGAAATATTTTCCTATTTTAGCTAAATGTATGGAAGGAGCCCAGCTTACCAAATATTGCAGTTGATATCCAGTTAAAAAGTGCACAATCAGACAACTTCATCAACTTTTTAGATACAAATAATTTGTTCTATTCTGTTATGATTGATGATTTGGAGAAACTTGTTCAACAAGAAGAAACTGAAAGCAAAGGTTTTGAGTACTCCGGGAAATTTGATTACCTCAAATACAACCAGTATTCGAATGTACCAATTACTAATTACTATTACCACTAATTACCAAGATACTAATTTATGTTTAATGAAACAAAAAATAAAGAAGAAAATAATAAAGACGGGGACCTGACGGAACGACTGGTGTTGCCAACAACTAACAACAACGACAACCATTATGATAACTTCGATGATCATGGTGGATCAAGATGACCATGATGATCATGATATTTATGATGATCATGATGATCATAATGACTATAATAACCATGATGACCATGACAGTCATAAAGATCATGATCGTGTTGTGTATTATGATTATTATGGTGATGATAATCTTACGAAGTGTCTTCGTAGAGCGCAATGCGCTCTACATAACCATAAGCTACTCAGAGCGCAATATTGTACACCCATGCGCAATTATTTTATTATAACAGTGCGATTTATATTTCACAATAAAACTGGTTGGATAGGGCTAGGGTAAGGATTAGGGTTAGGGTTAGGGATAGGGATAGGGATAGCATATGGCTGCATAGAGCGCATAGAGCGCATAGAGCGCATTGCGCTTCAAGTAGCAACGGCCATAATCTTAATTATGTTGGTATTTAGATTCGCTTTGAACTCTCTAATCTGGAAAGAAAATATAAAAATGCGAAAGTATTTCAAGTCGGAAAATCTTTTGAAAATCAAACTATCTTCGGGTTAAAAGTAATATCGTTGTAAACAAAAAAAAAAAATTATTTTTTTGTTCTTTTGTCTCTTTAATAATGCTTCCTTTTCTCCTTAATCATTGTTTTCCCCCCCTTAAGATAACTAACGGTGATTTAAACCCAAAACCTGCGGTGTGGATAGACGGAGGTATTCATGCAAGAGAATGGATATCAACAGCTACTGTGATGTTTTTCATAAACAGAGTATGATTTTGTTATTACTAGTGTTGTTACTATTGTATCTTCTGTCATTGTTTTTGTTTATCTGAAATCTTGCTAAAATTAAAAGGTATACTTTATTTACATATGCTTTTTACCGATCCTCCTTTTATTTTAGCTTCTTACAGATCTGGATCCAGAAATTCAGTTAGCATTATCCAAGTATGATTTTTACCTTTTACCTGTGTTCAATCCTGATGGATACCGTTATACTTTTGGCGGCCACCAACAGAGATTCTGGAGAAATACACTAAGTATAAACCCTTTCGCAACATGCAAAGGAGCAGACCCAAACCGTAATTTTGGGTACAAGTGGGGAGGTAATAATAATGTTTCGTAAAAAATTTTTAAAAGAAAATTTGACGTTAGACTACTAATTTAACGAAGAATAAGAAAATATTCCTAAATAAAATGCTAGTTATTTAACAATTATAAATTGGTTGCTTATGTACAGTACCAAGTTAAATAAAACTTTTTAACTCAAATTTATTTCTTAAATGCAGGAGGATTTAAGAATCTTTGTTATGTTGTCGTGTTGTGAAACAAAACATTTGTTAAAGAAGACCTATTAGTGCTAATAGAACTTATGTCAAAAAAAAAAGAGGCTTTTAATATCCAGTTAGAAAATAACTTTAGCAAATAAAAGTTGACGGTTTTTAAAAATGCATAGGCTAAAAATATAACCGAGTATTTTTTTTAACATTTATTCAGTGCATAGAGAAAAATAAGTATAAAGCACTGTTTAGCATTAAAAACCTGAGGTAACTGGTAAAGTTATTTTTATAAATAAGCTAACAGCAAATAAAGTTATTATATATATATATATATATATATATATATATATATATATATATATATATATATATATATATATATATATATATATATATATATATATATATATATATATTGCGAGTGCAAACAAATCAACCCAATTTTAGGCTTCTTCGTTAAGAGTGAAGCACTGCTCAGCTCGGCGATGAGTAGATCAGCTTGGCTATGAGTAGCTCAGTTAGTCTGTGAAGTGCTGCTCAGCCTGGCTAAAAAGTATGTTGCTCAGACTTCAGCGACATAACTCATATTGATTTTAGGCGGGAAATGATGACGCTTAAACATGACTATAGTTACAAAGTAATTTGATGTAGTTTAATGTTAGTTATGTTATCATTTGTAAATGTTTTGTTTCCTTAAAAACTTATTTGTACTCCTCATAATTACGTACATTTTTACTTTGTTATGCAAAGTTTAAATTTTTGAAGCAATAAAAATGCTAAAACTAACCAAAAACCAGCCAAAATAAAAAAATAGTAAAGAAAGTGCAAGTTGTCTTGACCATAATTGAACAACCCTGATTATTTTAACTTTCTATATAAATTATATGATTTAAGCTTTAATTTTTAAATGACTTAAGACCTAAAGTTTGTACATAGGCTCTGTTATGTTTAAAAAAAAAATTATATTTGTCAGAAACTGGCGCCAGTGTTGAGCCGTGCAAAGAGTCTTATCGTGGCTTGAGCGCATTCTCAGAAGTTGAAGTCAAAAGCGTTGCTAATTACCTTGAAAAACTATCAAAGTCAGTAACCTTAAAAGCCTATTGGAACATACACGCATACAGCCAGCTGTTTTTAACACCATGGTCATACTCCACTAATGATACTTCAGATCAACTTGAGTTTGTAAGTATTGTAAAATTAAAAGGAAAAAAAAAAAAAAAGACCCAAAGTTTAATAGAATGCGTCTAATACAAAAAAATTTATAAATAGCCTAAAGTTTAAACTCATTCCCAGGACTCCTTACCCAATTTGTGTTTAGTTTAAAAAAAGAGATTATTTTCTTTCAGGTAAGGATTGCTCAAATATTTAAAAGTGTTGTTAGTAGAAGGTATGGAACTATTTATCGCTCTGGATCGCCAGCGAAAATCTTATGTGAGTCATGGTTTATTGCTTATAGCAACAATTGTACACCTTTTAAAATCAGGTGGTTGTAAGGGAAAAAATAAATATTGATTAATTTAAAAATTGGTATTAAAAAAGGTGAAAAAAATTTCTTGGGAAATTTAAATGCTAATTTTTAAGTAATAAAGTTAACTAAATTTGTACTGCTTTAAATTTGTTAAATTTTTTATAATTTTAAGCAATTCAAATAACATTGAAAATATCTTCAAAGAATACTAAATGCCTTACCGACGTAGATTGAAAATAGTTGGGTTTAGCTATAAAATCCATAGAGAGTAGTTATCTAGTTATTATTTTGACATAAGTGTTAATGAATACTTAAATTCTCGTTTAGATCCAGCGTCCGGCGGAAGCATTGATTGGACTTATGGTTATTTAGGGGTTCTCTATTCCTTCGCGTTGGAATTGCGAGATACTGGAAATCACGGATTTTTGTTACCAGCTGATCAAATCAAACCGACCGGCGAGGAGACAACAGATGCTATTTTAGCCGCAATTAATGCCATGAAATAAAATGGTTTTAAAAAGTAAAGGCTATAGGTTTTTAGATAGAAATACAACAAATTTGTTTTTTTATAGACTGAAAAGATTATAATTGAACATAAATTTAGCTCTCCGTTTAACTAAGTTGAAAGGGGAGCGCATATTTGGTTCTAACCTCTTTTACATTACAATAAATTGCTCCTTACCTTACGTTTAAATATCAAATTACAAATGAAAAAAAGTAGGTTGGTAACAAAGTTATGATTTCCGTTGTGTGTAAAGTATATTGGTGTTAAAAAAGGAAGGTGAAAGAGGTGAGGCAAGGGGTCATTACCCTTCCACTTTTAAAATGTTGTTAAAAAAAAAGAACTTCCCTCTCTTTTCTGCGCATACTTTTTGGGCAGCTTAAAACTTGGTTTTGGTCCTGAACTGTTGCGAGTTCCATTTAGATTAAAATTTGCTCCCCATTGCTCGTTCAAAACACTCCCTAGAGTAACTTTCCTCCCCTTCCCTTTCCCCTTTCCCATTCCCCTCCACCTCCCCTACTTTTAAAATGCTTTCACAGTCCCTTAACAAGGTCTCTCGGAGGATAAAAGAACGAATTACAGACAAAGTTATTTAATCGCCTCAAGCTATTTCTTGAAAAAAAATATTTTTCATAACTTTTATGCATTTCATGTTTGGAAAAATAATTCTTTTTAACGTGCAGCCTCCTATTTTCACGTTTAAACTCGTACACAAACTTAAACGCTTATATATCTGTTTATTATCATAATTTTTTTTTACGGCAAAAGGTTCTCTTCTCTAGAACTTTTTTAGCGAGATAAGTTCTTCATTATCACATCTATAAGAACTTTAAAGGACCAATTTTATCAAAAGATATTTCACCGAAATTTTATTGATTCTATTAAAATGCGGCAAGCTGAAAGAAAACATTTTGTTGATAACTGTCTCAAATCGTTGTTAATCTTTTGATTAAGTTTATTATAACAAAATGCCAATATGGCTATCATATAAATCATATTAATCATTTGTACTTTTATTTGCAATGTAAAAGTACAAACGTTTATATATATATGTATATATATATATATATATATATATATATATATATATATATATATATATATATATATATATATATATATATATATATATATATATAAATGCATGCATATACATATACACGCACGCACACACCAAAATGAATGACCTTTAATTATAAATAATAGAACTAAAAGAAGAAATGTATGCAATAGTATAAACAGATATTTGGCTCCTAACGATTGAAAAGGATTTATTTAGCTCCAATAGATCTTCTTAAAAGAGTTTGCGAGCATAATATTGTTAATAACTAACGTAGGTTTCTGAAAGGTCAAAAATCACTATGAACTCGACAACAACGAATTGCGGATTACGTCAACATGTTCTGGGGCTAAAGAAGATTTTTTAATGGTTGTCTTTTAAATTGGAAATCAATGAAATTGTACTTACAACGTCTGAAAATCAAAATTCGCTTAATAAATTTTAATGAGAAAAATGTGTAATAGTGTTTGTTTTTTATTTGCAACAGAAATTTTCTGATTTTTGTAAATAAACTTATTGAGAAAGTTTTACACAACTTTTGATGTATAATTCATGTATTTGGTGTTTAAAATTTTTTTTTCCTATTGTGCGAAAAAAAGCAGCTGAAAGAGAAGAGTTTTCTATTTGCTTTCAATTTCGTATTTTTTGTAATAAAATCCTAACTGCCATGCGTAAGAGGTATTCTTACATTCTTTACTTCTTCTTTTTTATTAAAAAAGAAATTGTAAATAAAAAGTGTAAAAAAAAATTGATTAAAATTAAAATCTTGCAAAATAATATTGGCTTATATCGAGCAAAATACTGAATCTATTAAAAAGCTAATATATATTTTTTTCCTCTCAACTTAACTTACTGTACCATTCCACGGTCAAGTACTTATCACACAAAGTTTGAAAAAATTTGGAGTTAACAAAACATTTTTTTAGGAGTATAGTTGGAGTAGATAGAGCCACAGCTTGAGAGCCTTTCACCGTGTAATCGGGGCCTTCGATACAAACGAACTTAATAAAAAACAAGTTCTATTGTTTACAATTTAAATAAATGTGGACTTTCTCCAAAGACATTTGATAATCATTACTTTGAAATAATTGAGCAACTTTGTTGCTCTTCAAATGCAACTGATAATTGAAATTGTGCTCAATTCAATAGAGAGGATAGTTTTTTGTGAAATGTTTTCTTAAGACTGAAATCTCAGATACGCTAAAACATTTTAAAACGTAATCTAAACGCTTTTTAGTTATTGATACGTTGAAATGCGTCATTTTTGAAATGTATTTACATAACTCAATTTAAATTTTCAGTAGTTCCTGTTAACTTTATCGCTTTATGTGTTTACGATTCTTTATATTTTGAAACGGCTCAGTAAATAGCCTAACCTTAAACGGTGCTTGAGGTAATGACATATACCGATCGTGTAAAAGTTTCCTTTCGCTTTATGCGATATTTCAAAGTTTTATGGAAAAGTAGCGACAAGTTTGATAGTAGGAGATTTTTTGTCAAAGAGCTTTTTTTTGTGTAGCAAACGTAAGACCGCAGGTAAAAGTTGCATGAAGTGAACAAAACCTTAATCACAAGCGTTCCACATTTAACTGCATCTAATCGTAATTAAACGTTAAAAATAAAAAAACAGGTTTTCGTTTTTTTTTTTTTTGTTTTTTTGTTTTGTTTTTTTTGTAGTTAATCTCCTAAAAACCAACTGAACATTTAGCTTAACTAATTAAACACATTGATAATTCTAAACTTACGTTTCGATGTATCAAGTCGATAAATAAATTTTAGGTAAATTGTGTAATTATGGGTAAAGGCTGTCTAAAATTTCAGAAAATTGCAGAAAATTTCAGAGCTTTGAAATCAGTAAATATTAAGTATTATTTTTTAAATTTATTAGTTTTCAAAGTATTTAAAAATTTTATTTACATAAACATAAACTATATTCCTCGTGTGGAAATAGTGATGAACAAAGATAGATTTCATCTTAGTTATTTGTTTGGTTTGCATGCCCTCGGAATTTTATGAATAATTAACGTTCCTTTATGTGGCAACAGGGTGAGTTTTACACGAGTGTTTGCGAAATTTGTTAATCGTATTTTTTTCTCATACATTTGATCAAAAAAAGACAAAAATAGAAATATAAAAAATTTAGTAAATTTCAAACAATAAAATGTTCTGTTATTCGCAATCAAGGCCGTTCTATTCAATTTTTGCTTAAATATTTCTGAACAGTTGGGGGCCATCTGTTACGAACATTTTGTAAAACAATTTAATTGATATCTGCCACAAGATTAGGAGAGAGTCGCATAGAAGGTACATATTTTGATTATCCGAAATTCTTACCTCGTCATTGCGACTTTTTCTTTTTCCTTTGCAAATTTATTGATTTGCGGTTCTGAAGAATTTTATTTTATTTTATATTTAAACTTTTTTTGCTTATCTTAGACTGAAAATGGTCGACACATGTTCATGGCTAGTGACCGTGATGATTATTTTGTCATCAAATGTCCTATCTTCTCAGGCGATTGATGAAGAAGAGGTTGATAAGTTATCAGGTTATTCTGAACAAGAACTTGCAACGTTTTTAAACGAGATTGCCTCAAAAAGAGTCTTGAAAAATGAACTCAATATCGAACAACCTCCAGAAACCGGACTTTGGAAAAAAGAGAATATGAAGCGGCAACAACCGGAAACAGATCTTTGGAAAAAAGACAACGAAATGCAACCAGAAGCTGTTCTGTGGAAAAAGCAACCAGAAGCAGTTCTTTGGAAAAGTCAACCAGAAGCGGTGTTGTGGAAAAGGCAACCGGAAGCAGTGTTGTGGAAAAGGCAACCGGAAGCAGTGTTGTGGAAAAGACAGCCAGAAGCTGTATTGTGGAAAAAGGAATACAAAAAGAAAAGAAAATCAGGAGTTCAGAGTGAGAATTCTAATGAGAAAAACTCAGAAGCGGACTTTTGGACTAAAAGTATATCAGAAGAGCAACCGGAAGCAGTTCTTTGGAAGAGAATAAACCAAATGAAAAAGGGCGCATCGAAGAAGAAAGAGGAAGAAAACAATATACAACCAGAAAAATCTGCTTGGGAAAAAAATTTAGTTTCTTTCTTAAATGCAGAAGAGCAATTTTTCAAGGATGAAAAGATCTCAACTTTGGATAAATCAGAAAAAAAAGACCAAAAAGGACTTTGGGGTTAACAAAATACGACACGATATTATCGACACGATTTTATACGATGTTTTAATTATCATACGATATTATTTAAAATCAATCACCTATTTTAATTTAAAGTTATAGATTTTCATGACTTAACGATTGTTAAAAAAATCAAATAATTTAAAAACCAATACAATAAAGTAAATCAATATACGAAGAATGGAATACGAGAATAACTACTATTTATAAAAGCATTCTTTTTTTTTCCCTGACATTTTTTGAAAACTAAAATCTATCTTGTTTTAACTATATTTTTTTTAAGTCTAACTTGAGCAGAGAAAGTAAAAGCGTGTTTTTAAGCTCCTTGCCGCATGATTCTTAAATAAGTTGAAAAAAATGATGTACATGTTTTACTTTTATGGCTGTTTACTTTCCGGTTAAGTGTTTCAAATACGAAATTTTATTTTACAAATATATGGAGGCCATTTAACTTTAAGGAAAATCCATTTTTTAACAGTTATTCCATAAATAAATTAAAAAAACAATCCAGAGAATAAAGGAAATCGCACCATTCGCGCGCAAATGATTCGGTTGAAAGGGCACGCATTGTTAAGCATGTCTTAGTCGCTATTTTCAAATTTAAGAAAAACTTAAATAGTAAACTAAAAACAGTGATATGAACTCTCACTTGATGTGGCATTAAAACATGGTCAATTGCGTCATGTGTCAAAAATCGTTTCGATTAAAGTTCGGAAAAGATGAAAACACGAGGTGCGAAAGGTAAGCTGATAACTAAAACTCATAAACTGGTAAACACTCACTACCTTACACTCGCATGCACACACACACACACACACACACACACACAACCATACACATACACACACACATACACGCGCGAGCACGTTTAAAGGTTTCTGTATTTTCAAAGAAACATCTAGTTATGATCACTAAAATAAGCAAAGCAATGACATGAATACATCAGCAGATAATGATGTGCAGAAGATGTATGCGAGTGTCATGTACTTTAATGAGTACGTAAACAATGATTGGTGTTTATCTTAATACAGTTATCATATATATAAATATATGCTCATATATATAATACCATATACTCTAATTTAACCATAATTAATTTTAATCTGACTGTTGCTTACTTAATCTGTCAGCATTTTAAGCTGAATATCGTTTACTTATCGTGAGATTCGTTTATCATGCAAGTGACAATGACGAAAATATGAATTCCAATATCTCTTAGATGTGCATCGCAATGGAGGGAGCACCAAATAAAAGAACAGAGTTTAGAGGCCGAAAAAATCAAAAACGAAGAAATGTTTCGAATGAAGGAGCTTATATTGAAAGAAAGACAATTAGAGCTTGAAAAACTAAAGATTACGATCAAAGAATCGCAAGGAAACGGAAATGCTCTTGAATTGACTTGTTATTATGACCAAAATGCAAAAAAAAAAATATCCGATTTATTAGCAGGTAAAACTTTTCTAAATAAAACCTTGTAAGATGCAACGTTTAAAGAAAAAGTATATACATTCTTTAAAATACAAAAAGCAAATAAAAACCTGCGTGATCTTTCTAATCTCTCTAGGTGTACGGTCGACATCGCCTCAAGAATCTTTACCAGCAGTACCACTCTTTCGAAAAAAGCCTGTCGGATGCACTAAGAATACAACAGAGCTTCTCGATTACCGAAGACCAAGAAAACTTCCGTCAGTAGAAGGACTACGAAATCGTGTGGCACAGCGACATAAACTGGAAGAAGAGTACGGATCATCCGCAGGCAGCAGTGGAATTTCCGTAGACTAAACATGTCAACACATTTTATAAATATGGTAAAGGGAATTTATCTTCAACTTAGAAGATTTTGATCTTAATCACCTATTTTCAACGATTGAATAACAAAAGGTTAACCACGAAATGACGTAGTACTCATAAAGAAGATACTAGTTGTAGCAAGAGCTTGAAAAACTAAAGACTACAATCAAAGAATCGCAAGGAAAAATCTTCCTAATTACAAAAAAGGATATAAATTCATAAACTGAGCATCAAAAATGAATCGCACAGAAGAAATTAAAAAAGATAAAGTTTTATCAAGAGATTTTTTAATTTATTGTAGTACAAAATTACAAACATTCCATAAAGACATAAATATTACATAAGCACATAGTTCGTAAATAATAAAGAAAATACTTTATTCTATGTAAAAACTAATAAAGAATTTATATTTTTGGCCCCCCTCCCCCACCTCAGTTAAGATTGCGACATGGGCGGGCTTTCAGATTATATGGTTTTACTTTATTAAGAACGAAAGTCTAAAAAATCTTATCTTGGATGAAAACAGTTAAAAAAGCGCCGAACAAAGTTGTAATTTTCGCATTTATTAAGGCGAGTTTTCGTGCGTTGCAATTGTTATTAGGATAAAGCGCAGGCAGCTGAAACCAATTTAAAGGACCTTTGAAAAGTTTACAGGACCTTTGAAAAAGCGATTGAACTGGTGTAAAACTTTTAAGAAATAAATTTCTTATCTGTTAAAAAAAAAGTTAAAACCGTGTTTTTTTTTGTTCAGAAATATTGATTTCTCATTAGGTCTTGGAACAAAAGACGAGGACAGATAGCATAGTATAAATTATAACTGTGTAATACCGCATCAGAACACGATTTAAACGTCTTGCATTAAACCGACCTTACTGTTTTTTTTTTAAGTGCATTTCACGTCAACTCACGTGCTCGTCTTTTTTTAACCTCAAAACAGCAATTTAAGAAAATAGGCCGGGTGAATAAAAATGAGCAATTGCTTTTACTCAGTAATGGGTCAGCTTTACGTGAATAGAAACAACTTTCCTTAGGTTTTTATTCACGTAAAATTGAGCAATTACTGAGTAAATTGCTTACCTTTACTTGAATAAAAATGAGGAAAACTGCTGAAGTTTTAATTCACGTAAAGCAGACCAATTACTGAGTAAAAGCAATCGCTCATTTTTATTCACCCGGCCTAGTATTCTCTTCAAATCAGTGAACGGACTGAAGCATGTAACTTCGCTTATATTTTCGTATGAATTTTGCACGTGCGTGTATTTATAAAAGTATGCTCTTCATAATATCTTTTTAACTCTATTTTTATTTGTGTTGTAAAACAAAGTTCGTCTTTTTGAGAAAATTAAGAAATTTTTATCTGTGACATTGAATTGTCTACTTTAGGAGTTATTTGATTAGTATGACAATACTATCTTATATAAAACATGAAAGACTTAAAGAAAATATTTTAAAAAATTACTCGATTTTTTGAAAAAAGCTCAAACAAAAAAAGTCGAAGTCATAGCATTGAACACTGAATATATAAGAAATATTAGAATCGTCAATATTTTTTATAAATTTAATTTTTAATAAAATAATTTTTTGGCCAAAAAAAAAAATTAGTTTGGCCTAGCTATTGAACCGAGATTTCTGCTGAAACAATATAGGAATGCAGAAAAATTCAGCCGAAATTTCTAAGCCACGTTCGAAACAGAAACAAATTTGTTACTTACTTCAAACCAGTGTTTATAAGTTTAAAATGAATCAATTGTATAAGATTTTCTCAAAAGACTAATGAAATTGAGTGGAAAAAAAAAATTTTCCTGTTATTTTTCAAGTTATTGATAGGTTGTTTTTCTCCTAACCAACTAAAAATCTGCTTATGAACCTTCAAAATTTATGTTCCATACAAATTTTGTAAATTATTCACAAGATAAAAAGATTTAAACCAAACTGATTTCTTTTTTTTTTTTCTTTTTTCGTCTTTTAACTCACTTCAACCTTTTTCCAACCGTAGAAAAACTCGTTCGTAGGAGAATTCTCTAATTGAATGGTGTAGAATCCTAACTCTTTGTAAAGAGTTTCATATTGAGAATTTTGATAGGCAGAAAGCTGGCAAAAAACGTTGCTGTCTGGCTTCAAACGAGAACAAACACATTTCAATAATCTTCGAGCGACATTTATATCCTAGAAATAAGAAGTAAGAACATAAATAAAATTGACTTTTTTTTTTAACTTACATAATTCACACTAAATTATGTAAATATATGTAATTTTTAATGTGAATTCCTTAACAAATTATTCTCTTTAAAGAATGAACGAGAATTCAGAAAAAGAAAAAAAAAAAAAAAAAAATCCGAAGAGTTGCTCATCATTTTTCAACAAAATCATTGTTTCTTGAAGCTGCACTTAAAAAATGAATCTTAGGAGATTCTTCAAAACAATATTAAAGTAAAAGATGTAACGATAGAATAACAAATGAACATCATCTTCTTCAGGAGTATTCCTAAAGAATGTTTTGAAGTAAAGTTCAATAATGTAGTATAGTTGATAAAGCTACGAACCCTACGAATAGTCGTTATCCACTAGTGATGTCTGAGATTGACGATGGTAAAATTTAACATAAAATCATGACAATCATTCATCAAGTGAGTTTCATTTTGACAGTTTAATACATAGCCTGTTTAACTTGACGGCATTGATTACATAAAAAAGTTATCTATATAATCCAAGTACGCTGTTTTTAGCATTACGTTGCAAGGGTTGTATTAAAAGCAGAATTACCTTATTTCTCATTTTAATGGTAAGAAGACCATTGTAGTTATTAAGTAGATGTGCTGATATGTCTTGTGGGTGGAACAGCCTGTTAATAGCTTCATCTTCAATTGACCAGTTGGAGGGGTCATTAGCTTTTTTATAGCTTTCGCAGATCTACAATAAAAATTTTTAAAAAAAGTTATTCTAGAGGAAAAACTTTTTTGCTTTGGACACAACTGTTAACTAGGAAATTTTATGACTCACTGAAGGTAACCATTTTTCATTCCGTCTTTGGAAAAAACTTTTCGCATCTTCATGAACCGCTCCGTATCCGAAAATTACGTCATCAACTTCGATCACATAAACATTTTCTGGCGAAAATTCCAAAAAAGCACCAAGATCACTATCAAACACACAAAAAAAATTCGTTTGCCACATTACAAAAACCTAAACATATCTAACTTTAAAACATTGTAATAAAATAATAGACTGATTTATCAAACTATAAAATACAGACTGATTTATCGAACTTTCAAACCTGTCTCCGGGCAAGTCTGGATACAGCACAAAAGCATTCGGAAAGTCACAAAGTTGATGACATAGTCTGTATAGGGCAGCCTTTATAACAAAAAAGTGTTTCAGCATAATTATCATGCTTAATACCGAACAAAAGTTTAAAAACGTCTTCATTAGTTTTTCTATGTAAACAAAAATAATTACGATCCACCTACAGATTAACAAAACTAAAAACTTGAATATTTGAAAATTTATACCTTATCATGTTGCAGATAGGGTCGTATAGTTTGGACTACACATAAGGATTCTGATTTCAAGAGTCTATCCTTAGGATTCGGAACCAACCTCTAAAACAAGCATTTTTTTTTAATTAAAAAAAGACTGCTGCAGGCATCTATTTTATATCAAAGATTTTCATAAACTTTACTATCAACTTATTAAATGCTACAATTAAAATATTAGAACACCTGCATCTCTTCAGTGATTCCGCCACGAAAAAACCATGATTCAGGGTTATCAGGGAAAAGGTTTCCAGTGGTTTTTCGTTTTTCAGAACCTGCAATCATAAGATATGTTGCAATTAAGGCATCAAATAAATTTTTCAATAAAAAGAAAAACATACACCCACCGAGCCATTTGACAAAAGATGAAAGCATATTAACAGATTCTTTAAGATCATAGATGTATGGATATAATTGCTGAAGTATGCGTCGGTTTGGTATATCATTAAACTTCAAAAACATATCAGTAACTGCACTGCATGCTTCTTGAAAGCAATGAGCACGTTGATTCCATTCATCAACCTGGAAAAAAAATTTTCAATTCCAAATAATTTAAAAATCTCATTTTCTTTTGTTGATCAATGAACAAGCAAGCCCTTGATTCATACATCTACTATGAACAACACAATAATCCTATAAATCAGAACTTCAGTCTTACCGAGCTTTCCAGAACACATATCTCTACTCTTTTATTGTACAGCATGGCCAACTGAATTTACACACCCTGATTTGTTGCATTTTCTGTAAAAAATTAGGAGGCCAGTTTTTTTTACGGAGAATGTTTGAAAGCTTGAGCTCTTGGTTATGTTTGGTAATTCGATATGAATGCTTAGTTCATATTTTGTTAAAATGGTTAGAATACTTAGATTATCTTTTTATATTTACATTCTGCTACACAAGATTTTTCGCTGACTGATTGTCTGCTTCAGTTTATTCCAATGACACAGGGAATACTGAAATAGGTTTTCAGATAGCTTTACATATCAATATCCTAAAAATAACCTTACATAATGCAAGGACTACCTACAACTCTCCAAAAAAATAACAAAGGATTTTAATTTTTTTAAGTGTTAAAGGATAATAAAATACTTCTTACTGCCAAAATCTCATTACACTATTACATACTCACAAGAAATCTACCACTGCTCATTTGTCTATACTTACTAAAGCATAGCTCCAAATGATCACTTTATAGCCGGAAGTAATAAGAACAAATGCATAGCTTTCTTCAAGGAAATCATCAATAAGAGATGCAGTTGCACATAATGTTGTTATAAGAGCTGAGAAGCTTGTTTGGTTAAAGTAAAATATTTGCATATTGACCAAATTTTAATCCAATTTACAATTTCTCTACAATATGTGGGTTTGTTATCTCCATTTACAGTGGGATTGTCAAGCTAATTAGGTGTATTGAGTTTCTGCTTCTGAAACTTCAACTTTGTCTCTGAACAAATCAAATAAAAAGGAGGGAAAAACGTTTTTTTGTATTCAATAAGTTATTTCTTACACTTTTTTTTATAAAATGGATTATGCTAAATAACAAGTATGTTTTTAAGACTCCATTATAAACTGCATGATAATTAAATAGTTTTTAATCTCCAGAATATGCTTAATGAAACTCTAAAAAGGCATTAACATTGGTTAAATGTTTATCTGTAACAACAGCTCTTACTTTAAAACCAGACAATGGTGCTATGATGTAATACATTCATCAATTTCTTTTTTTAACAATGAATCTGTTATGCAAACTTCAGAAGGTGACCTTAAAACATAAGAATGGCTTTTTAGCTCATCTGCAATAGCTCATCTGCAATAGCTCATCCACAAGAAGCACGCAATTATTTGATTCACAATTTTTTTGTAACAACTATTTTAGCTTTAAATGCACTTATATCACCACTTTAAAATTTTTTTAGTAAACTAAAAGATAGTAAGGGTAGTTATTCTAACAATAACTTATATGACTGTGCTGAAGTGTGATGTAAAATAAGTGTAATGCGTAACATAAGATGGAAGCGAAATATGGAGGTCTGCCTTGAGGAGAACACTATCTAATTTCATTTAGCTCAGTCAAAATTGAGTTCATATAATTAACTTTATTTCTCATATAAGTAGGAAAATTTCCCAATATACTGCTGCTTGTTAATTTGCAATTATGACAACTGCAAAACCATTCAGGTATAGAAATATGGTAGCCTTCATAGGATAATCAAACAAGATCTTTATCAACAGTAATTGAATCAAACACAGTATGCCTGATGTTACATCAAAACAGAGTTTATAGTAAACAACACTATCATGAAGTTTCTTAAATGTAAATCCTGGTGGTAAATGTTGTTCTGTTAAAGAATCAAAATAAATTATTTTATCAACATTTTGAAAATAATCAAACTCATCTTTTCCCAAATATCTTAAAGTTGGTTCTTTTTGGGACAACTTTAGCATCCTTATAGTAAATGATCCGCTTATTTGATCTGTTTGAATAGTTGGAACAGGAAGAAGGTTCCATTTCAAGGTGCATCTTTTCAATATTTAATAAATTTGTCATCAAGGTAGTCAGCACAAATAGCTGAATATTTAAATGGAACCCAATATTACTTTTTACAAAATATATCCATTGTTCTTGCAAATCACTTTCTTCAGGAAAATGAAATGTTGACTTTTTTAGAACATTAGAGTAATCAGTTTTACAACTTGTTACAACACATTTATTTATCATTTGTATTCTAAAACAAAACAAATGTTTCCATGTATGAAGTTCTCTAACATTTTTTTATCTCCGCTGAGAGATAACTATGTATAAAATTTGACTATATACAGTAAACATAATAGACTGTGTGTCTATTTCATTACTCCACTTTCTAATAGAATTTAATGAAAAATGAAATCAGCCAGAATAAAATTAGAAATACATATTACATGACAATAAAATTATACACCAAACTTTCATATAATAATTGGCACAACCATATTATTTAAATGCAAATATTATCAACCCTTTCAAAACGTTATTTCTAACACAATACAAAAATAAGCTGCAAAAAAATGGCCTCAACTTTTTACAGAAAATGCAGCAAATCAAGCCGTGTAAATTCAGTAGGCCAAGTGCATATGTATTTTGAGGAATGATTGATTACTGCCAACAATAAAAATGCTTTACAGCCTAGGTAACCATATTATATTTAACAAGTTAAAAATTGTAATATGCTTTAGAGGGTATTTTGTGGAAAACATGAAGAAAAGCAACTTTATCATGGTTTCTGTTATAATCAAAAGTAAGGAAGCCCAGTTGATATCCACAGTTATTTAGCCAAACAAATTTGATTTTTAAGTAATTAAAATAAGGTATACTACCTTATACTGATCAACAGCACTTTTATAATCAACAGCATTTTCTTTTAGCCACTTAAAGTCATCTATCATCCTTTGACCAGAATCACCATGCTCATATGGAAGGTAGAACAAATGACACAATAAAATGACATCAGAAATAGTCAACAGAGAAGTCCTAACTTTTTTTGGAGGGGAGCTTGCATCTGAAGCATACGCTATTTAAACAATAAAATATCTATAGTTTATTAATAATCCAAATATCAAATTGACGTAAAGATTTGCACATTAAAAAAAGCTCTATTTAAATGTGATCATGAAGATTTTCCCACAACAAGAAGATTTTATCTTACCTTGAAAAATTTTTTATAATTAAAAAATATTAAAACACATACTTTTGATTCTTACCACAGCAAATATCACTTAAACTCACAATAACTTATAACAATAATTTATAACAACGAAAACTTGCTGACTTATAACAGTGAAAGGACATCATGTCTAAATTTACTCAATTTAAATGAAAGAACATACCATTTCCACTTCCAGCATAATTTTCTATTGCAACACTGTTTTCTGGTAAAGTTGATGCAAATGAATTAATGTCATTAAAGGAAATCTTGTTACTAATCTTTTCGCCATACAATATATCACGCTTCAAATTAAAGAGTTCCATCCAGCTTTTAACAGCTTCCTCAAGTGCCAAATTGCTGTCATATTCAAATGTTTCTTGAACTTTATTTTCAGATTTCAAAAAGCAGTCCTTCATCCATGAACTAAGCGAGTGAAAAGCAATGAAGTTACATTCATATTCACAATTTGGGTTTGTAAGAATGCCAGACACAGACTGACAAAGCTTACGGGATCTTCCTTTGTATGGCCCTAAGAATAACCTTCGTTGATCATAATCATTTGCATGAATGTTATCCCAAATAACAGGCTTACGGTTGAGCACACTTGTCAATAACTGCAAAGATTGATCAGTAATTGTTTGAGACACTATCTTTTCACCTGAAGAAAAAAAAAAACCTTTTACATTGGATTATTAATATAATTACAATCAAATATAATAGATAGTCAGTCAGAACAGACACGGAAATTTTTTGGAAAGGATACTTGTAGTTATGTGGAGCCCTGTAATATAAAGTATTGTTGTTTTTTTTTAACGTACAGCATTTATTATTTTGTTGATCATTTACCAAAAAACATTTTTTTATATTCTTGAAAATCTATTTATGAATTAAAAACTCCTTCATATCATACACTATACTATAAAGTCACTTAAGCCTGTAAATGTGCCTTTTTGAAACATGTTTTTAAATATGTAATCTACACTCAAAAAAATGTAAGACATACATGGATTTACAGCAGTGTCAAAATGATTGCAGTATTACAAAGACTATTTCTGTTAAAGAAAGCAGGTTAAAAGGAGGGACTCGAATTTAGGCAATTCTTTCACTGAAAAAAAGAATTCCCAAAAAAAATTCTTAAAGAAAACAATCTCTATGAGTTTTACACAAATAATAAGTTTATGCAATTCAATTCTGGGTTGATCTTCAAAAGCTATGAAATTTTTGATTAAATTTTTAATAACTATAAACCCAACTCTATTGATTTGTATAAAAGAAATTTATTTATCTTAAAAGTATCCAGAAGAAAAACAGAAAATTTTTAAAATATTTTTACAGTATGTTATTTTAAAACTGATTCCACAACACTGACATGTAACCTCTTTTCATTTCCATAAAAATTTGAAATTTCCGTTCCTGTAGACTGGGATCTTCCATGTGTTATGATTGCTTATAACCATTTTAGTTAAATTAATTGGAACTTTTTACAGCAGCCCAGAAACCAACCTGCAAAGATATAATGCGACAAACTATCAAGCTAATAAAGTTAACTACAATGTTTATAAAGAATTTTCCCTGAACCCATTTATTAATTTTTTTTATTTCTTCTTTAGAAATAACTTAAACAAAGTCTTGTAAAATTCTCTTTTTTATAACTTTGTTGTTAAAAAAAAAAATCCTAATATATAATAAACTATATTAACTGAAATAATAACCTGTCCACAGAATATATATATCTTTATTCAGTCCTTCACCCAGTGTCTTTAAATATTCTGAGGACTCAATGTTTGGTTTTGCTCGATTGTCACAATATTCTAATTAAAAAAATTATACAAATTATTGAAAATTTTTTTAAAAAAATAAAGATAAAAAAATAAGCAAAATTTTTTTTTTTTTTTTTTAAATTTATAACTATTCATTGAAATATTATTTTATTAGTACTAATATTTAAAAAATATTAAAATTTAGAAATGACTTTAAAAGTGATTTCAAAATTAAGCTATCTTAAAAAATTAAAAGTTATTAAAATTATAATCAACATCAACGAAATAACCTGTTGGGCATATCATCATGATTTTTACGTCACCAAGAGAATGATAAACTTTATTAGTGATGACCACTTGCGCTTCACCAAAAGATCTAAATTCACTTTTATCAGTCAAGCAAAGCTCAGCTTCAATATCATCAAATAAAATTGCAAATGACCTGCACCCCAACTCTTGCACCTAAAAATTATTTAAAAGTTTAAATGTTTTTTTAGAAATCTTAAGTTACCATAAATCTTAAGTTGTCATAAAACTTAAGTTGTCATAAAGCTTATTGATAAATTAAGCTTGATACTTGCAGGTAAGTTGAAGTAAAACACCAAGCCATTTTTTCTATCAAATGTTTCAAAAGGTAAGTTGAGGTAAAACACCAACTAACTTTTCCATCAGATGTTTCAAACATTGATAAAATGTTTTTTTTAAACTGAAAAATTCATTCTAATTTAAATTTTTCAGATTGAAAAACAAAAACAGAAAACTTTTAAATAAATAATAACCTGGGTTAGCTTTTCTTGTAGACAACGTACATCTATATCACTGGAAAATACTATATCTAACCCAGGTGATATAGAATACACAAACTCCACAGAATTGGCAAGAGATTCTTGGATTAAAATTTGCAGCATCGCTAAAAAAAAAAAATGAAAGAATTAGGTTAATTATAGTTATCCAAGATGCATTTTCAAATATGAGATTTCTGATCTGACATTTTATATAAAGTGTATCACCTGCACTAGCTTAAATATTTGCATGGAATTTATTAAAACATGAATGTATTAAAAAATAACACAAGAACATTCTAGAAAACCATAGCACTTCCCATATTCTAATGAATCCATTTGTTGTGTTGTAAGTGCAGAAAAACTTACTTTTTATCTCAATGTTTTGGTGTGGGATCTTGATGATTTTTTTAACTTTTTGAGAGCATAATCAAATTTTAGTCATAACAATTGTAGCCATTTAAATTAAAACCATGTTATATAAAGTGAAGCTCAAATATTAAAATATCTACAAAAATATTCTATTTTTTATTCAATTATGTTAGATACTGATTGTTAAATATATGTAAAATAATTATTCATGTTATTTTGGCATTAATTTGGTTTTCAAGTTTCAGCCTGTTTCAGTTTCAGCTTCTGCTTTTGTTTCACTCAAATTTCAGTTTTATTGAACCAAAAATTTTGCTACTTTCTGTTTTTGAATTCAGTTTTTGTCATTTACTATTAATCTTTTACAGATATAAATTCTATTTGATCAGTGCTTGATATTTTACTCTAGATACTTCGGCCTCAATAGTGATTGATTTACCAATAGAAGATAAAACCATTTTTAGTGTTCAAAATAGTGTCACCTTGTATGTCTATCTATTGTTAGATTTTAAATACTTTGAGTTTTTTTAGTTTGTCACAAGATTTTTTTCCTTGTCCTTTAGTGATTTTCATATGAATTTCAACTGAAATGTATATGCATAGCACTGTAAATAACTTTTAATATAATACCTTTTTCAACATCAGTGTATTTTTCCCTCCACTCTCTTCTATGCTTGACATCATCTTTTGGCCCATACATGTAGGTATTTAATCCCAAATCTTTCATTCTGAAAATACCAAGAGCTAGTTCATCATTTAACCTACTTCTTAAATGTTTGTTAGAACAATTATTTTATGTTAAAATATTAATTAATAACAAACATTTCTATTTCTTGGAAATTGCATTTGTTTGTAAGTTAGTAAAATTTAACACTTTTTAAAAAAAATTTGAACTACCTTTGAAATAAATCTAATCTTTCATTGAAAACCCAAGGTGAGCCATAGAAACCTGCACCAACAAAACATTTATATATATATATATATATACATATATATATATATATATATACATATATATATACATATATATATATATATATATATATATATATATATATATATATATATATATATATATATATATATATATATATGTATATATATATATATATATATATATATATATATATATATATATATATATATATATATATATATATATATATATATATATATATATATACAGTACTGTGAATAAGTTTTAGCCTACTAATTAAAACTTATGTTTTTTAACATATTTTGAATAGTACCTTCCGATTATTTTTTTATATAATATAATTTCTAACTTCCAACAATACTAAATACTATTTTAGTTAACAAAAGCAATATTTATCAAAATTTTACATAGAATTTTGTATTTAGATATCTAACGTGTTTATTTTTATTGCATGCTGATCTGAATTCAATTCGTATCAACTTGTTTGTTTTTAGTTTGCTCTTGCATTTTTGTTTATTTATTGCTGTGACGGCTTCATATTAGATGATAGTAGAGTTTACAAAGATATTTCATAGATACTCTGTGTTTAATGTTATTTTTTGTTTTTTTAAGAGCAAAACTTATTCTAATTTAAGTTTGTTTTTTTTCTTTTGTATTATTATGTTTATTGTTATTTAAGTAATAAATTATTGCACTTCATGAAGATGGTTATTCTCAACGACAAATTGTTCAAAAAACTAAATATTCAAGGACAGCCATTAGAGAAATTATAAAAAAATTTAAAAACACGGGATCTCTTGAGGATAAAATTCGAAGTGGAAGACCTCCAAAGCTTACAAGACATGACATAAAGTATTTTAAAAACTTGTCTATGCAAAATTGGAAAAAAGTCTCCAGTGAACTAGCTCAAGAAATTCAGGCTGCGACTGGGACAAATGTTTCCTCATCTTGCATTCAAGGACATTTGCTAAAAGCTGGGTTAAGAGGCTATGTTGCAGTTCGAAAGCCTTTACTACATTGCGGCAATAAAGAAAAAAGACTTAAATATGCAAAACAGCATAATAATTGGACGCAAGAAATGTTAAACTGCACTATACACAGATGAATCAAAATTTGAATTGTTAGGTAGCAAAAGACAACAGTATGTAAGAAGAAGATTTTAAGACATCATCCAATATCATTTGGAATGAGACTAATTGGTAATAATTTTATTCTACAGCAAGACAATGACCCCAAACATTGTTCCCGAGCAGCCAAAAAATATTTACAGGACATGTGTGAGAAGGGAGTTCTTGAAGTAATGAATTGGTCTCCTCAAAGTCCAGATTTGAACATTATTGAACATGTTTGGGATTATTTGGATAAAAAAAAGCTGAATATAACCCCAAAAATGTAGAAGAATGTTTTCAAATGTTAAAAAGAGAATAGGCCAATATTCCACAAAATTTCATTACAAATTTATGAGTCAATTCCCAGGACATTTGCTTCTGTGATCAATGCAAAAGTTGGAGATATGAAGTATTAATTGTTTTTTCTTTTTGTATCATATTTTGTTAAATGTGTCTATAAACATGATTTTTTTTTACTTCATAAGTCCTTCATATATATATATATATATATATATATATATATATATATATATATATATATATATATATATATATATATATATATATATATATATATATATATATATATATATATGTATATATGTATATATGTATATATGTATATATGTATATATGTATATATGTATATATGTATATATGTATATATGTATATATGTATATATGTATATATGTATATATGTATATATGTATATATGTATATATGTATATATGTATATACACAGACACACACACAGACACACACACACGCATATATATATATATATATATATATATATATATATATATATATATATATATATATATATATATATATATATATATATATATGTATATATATATATATATATATATATATATATATATATATATATATATATATATATATATATATATATATATACACACACACATTTTATCATAACATTTAGCAGCAATTAAGTTATAAAAATTTTATGTTATACACTACACATTGAGTGATTTGAGGCTTTTAGGTGAGGTTTTCAATAGAAACTTGAACACATTTACAAACTATGGCCAGATGTATTCATTACTCATCTGAGCTAAAAAAAAAATATTTGTTTTTTAGCATTCTTGATTTGAAAGGTAAGTAGAATAATCTGGTTTCTTAATAGAAAGAGGGAGATTTAAATCTTTTTCAAGGAAAAATTGCACTTGGACATCAGCAAAAAAAAGTGTTTTGTAATAAAAAAAAACACTCATAACGACTAAAATGTTATTAAAAATTCAATTAACAAATTAAAATTGGAGCAACTCCATGAGATTTGTTTCCATGCATATTTTTAATTGAAAACAACTAAAAGCAATGCTGCTTATATTGCTTTAAGTTGCACTAAAATTTTTGATAATAAATGGAATTATACTGCTGACTTATGTAACAAATCCAAACAAAACAAAATTCAAAGTTATGTTATTGTATTATTTTAAGTCTGAAGTTATGCAATTAAAATTAAGCAAACATCCACTTGCACTCTTTTCCCAGAAACTGGATATTTTCTTACAATATCATCATAAAGTCACTAATAATTATTGTGATGAAATAATTGAAATATAGCAAAGATAAGAAACTACCTTCAATAACACCACACATAAAATCCATCATAAATTCACTCAATCAAAGCTTGAATAAAGATGTCACTTCTGAACTTGGTTGCTTGTCTTATTATCAATCAAACTCATTTACACCTAAAAAAATTTAGTAGTAAAATTAATTTCTTTTTTGAAAAAGATTAAGAAGATTAAGAACAGCCAACTCTTGTTGCATATCAAGAAACAATTCATTTTTATGATTTTAAATATTATGTAAAGCAATAGAAACAGATAGAGCAAAACAAATTTGGCTTAATAACAATTATAGTTCCCCAATGACAACCTTACTTTTAAAGTAACTTTTAAATGCATTACTTAAATTTACTTTTAAACTTTCAAAGTAAAATATAAAAGTCAATCAGAATGTCAGAATGTACAGAAGAAAAAAGAAAAAAATTAATGGTGTAAGAACACTAACATTTATGAAATTATAAAAGCAAACATACTGGAATATTTAAAATCAAAACATACTCATATCATAATTAAATTATAAAATGCTGGTATATATTATATAGCGCTAATAAAAATAATAAAAAAATCCCAGTTTAAATTCTTAAATGCCAATATAAGTTATTAAATGCTAGTGTAAATTATAAAGCTAGTATGACAAATATACATGATTTAGCTTTTTCACTTTACTTTTTCATGTTATAGTTAAAGTGCTTGATTTTTCTATTTTTATTAAATAACAAATAACCAACTTCACTCTATTAAGATAAATGAAGTTTTATTAATATATTTAAATGAAACTCTTCATAGATTTAAAACAGCAAAGCTTTTGGCCAAAGTGTTTTGCTTTTGATTAATTTCCTTTCCACATTGATGAGGCACAAATTAAAAAAGGTATCTTTTTTACTCTATTGCATAAACTAATAAATAAGTCACTCCATCATCCAATAACTTAAAAAAACATTTTTCCTTCATTGGTCCTTATGTTCAAAGCAAGGCAAATAAGGTAAATCTATGTTTTCAATTTTGAGAACTTCAAACATTTATATTGTAAGAAAGAATTTTGAATTCACAATATAGATATTTTTCACAGTTCTTACCTTTATAGAGTATGATATCATCCTTAGAAATATAGGTTTTCAAATTTAAAATTACAACATTTTCTTTTTTCATTCATGCTGGCAGCTTACATACTAAACAATGAAGCTTGTTGCAAAATATAACATCTTTGTTATCTTTTCTTTAACTTTTCAAACATCTTGCAAGAATTTGCATTAATACCAATACATTTGTATCAAGGAGTTTGAATATTTCAATATTTCTCAAGAACAAAAATCTGTTTTTGTATTTTTTTTTTTTACAAATTCTAAACCATCCAAACAGTTCTTGATACTAAAAAATACAAACAAAAAATTTTGAATGTCTTAGGGGTGCTTCAATTTAAATACTAACCATTTAAGAATGAAAACTCTTACAACATATTCAACCAATCTTCCATTTAAGGTTCTGAAGATAACAAAAACATTATCATACATATACATAAAATGATATCTAATTTTTCAGGTTTGTGTGTGCATGGATGTGTTTTGTTTTTTTCTTTTCTTTTTTTTTTTTTTTTCTCATTTTTAGGACTAATTTTAACTTACTCTTACTCTTAATTCTCATTTATGAGAACAAGGAGCAGGAACAAGCAGCAACAACAAACACAGAAACTAAATCTAGTCATATTCTAATCACTTTTCTTAAGCAAATCTATACCATGTCATGCATTTTACAGTGGAGAATGCAGATGGGGAAAATTGATTTTAGTGAGAAGCTGATACATTATTTGTTTTTCTTAAAGACATTTTTAGTCTAAATTTAAAAACTTTTTGTACTTAATTAAGAATAATAGTTTAGATTTTGTTTCAAGTTTTACCATTTTAAAAGGAACCTTACTAAATATTATTACCAGCCTTGCATGTATTTCCAGCAAATTTTTTAGAATGACCAGACCAAAAGCTTCACTAGCAGTTAATATTTTTAATCACACTGTAAAGAGTAATTGACTTAAAATATTTTATAAACATATGCAGTGCATTTGACAAATTTAGCTTGTAATTTCTGTTTGTTTTTAGTAGTTTTTTTTTGTATAATAGTATTAAACAAAAAAAGTTTAAGAAAAGAATCTGGGATTTTATCTCTTATCTCTTTGTAAGAATATATAAGACCTTCAAAAAAATTTATAGGAAATTCCAGGGATTTTAAAAAATTCTACCTACATTCAAAATTATGTTTACAACATAAACAAAAGAAGAAAGAAAAAAAAAATATTAAAAATCACGATACACATAAAATAAAGATTATATTATGAAGTAGTAAATTATAATAAGAGGAAATGGTTCCAAAATTAAAATAAGTGAGTCAAAAGCTAGGTAATTTTTAACTTTTATTCGCTGAAAAATACATTTTGTACTATTTGATAATTATTCTCTAATTTTTAAAGATAAACGTAAAAGAATCTTTATAGCTATAAACACTATATTTATTTGGAAGATACCTAAGCATAGATTTCCTTACGTACCTATTTCGTTACCAAAACAGAGGTGACAAATATAACACTGTAAATATATGAAAGTCATAATTTAAAACCCCAACCTGAAAATCTTGGTTGTTAAAGCTATCAACCAATCAACAGTGGTCAATTTTGGTCGAAAATGCGAAGAAACCCTAAGACGGTACTAAAACACTACAATGTTATAAGTAACAATTAAAATATAATTTATTTGCAGAAGTTATCTAATAAAATTTTGAAAAATTTTTTTCGCTTTTCAGTATCTTCAATGTCAGACTCATCACTTTCTGTTTCAATCTCGGGTAGAAAAATCATTGGGCGCTTCAAGATCGAAAGTATTGCTGTAGACAGGGGGTTTACGTTTTCTCATTTTCAGCAATTTCTTTTTGTGTTTAAGGATGACTGGGTCACTGATGTCAATAAGTCTATGAAAGAGATCAGACATCTCATTTAACCATGAAGATTTTCTTGAGTGAAATATTCTTACATGTTGCAAAATTTTGTTATTTCTTTCTCCAGCCTCTTCATTGATAAGACCGATAGGTAGTACACAATTTGAAATAACTTCACAACCATGTTTTAAGATTTTTTATAGAGTAGGAGTGATTGGATAGCACCCTACACCTTGCAAAAAGTCAAAATAGATTTTTTCGCTTTCTTCACAGAGAGCTTCAAGTTTTTCTTCATCAAGGGCAAAGCCAGATCCCAGAACTCCCCAAATCTTTGCCAAGTCCTTGACTAGTTGACTAGAAACTCCACAAATTTCTGCGGTTTTTTCAGCAATTATAAAATAATTTATTTTAGTATTTTTAACAAAACTTTATTTACAAAAGTCTACTCTTACTCCAACCTAATATACACATCATAACAAAAAAAAATTACGGAAGTTTTGTTTAAAATGCAAGAATCATAAACTATCATTCATAATCCTTATAGAACAAAATTGAAAATTTGTATTAACTTTTTTGTATAAATGATGGTCTCAGTGTAATGTGTTTTTTTCTAAAATGAAAGTAATCTTAATTTTGTAATGAACGTCATAAACTATAATGGGAAAAAACTGAATGAACTAAATGCATACCATGACTACTAATTTATAAGGGTCTGAATTCAAAAAAATTCGAAAAAATCTGATAGAATCAATTTTGACCGTAATAGTCAGACCTTTATAGCAACGAGTTTGATTTAAAAAAAACTGATTTCAAAAGAAATTAAAGAGGTTCAAATTTGATCAAATTCTAGATTTAAAAAATGAACTTTTGACTTGTTTTTAAAAGAAAAATTGATAAATTTGTCTCACCCTGATGAAATGAAAGCTGACTAGAGGCAGATTGTATCATTTTATGAACTTTTATCTGGCCGGAGAGCAAGCCATTAACTTGTTTTTCATAATTTTCGAAACTTTTTTAAAAAAATTAAGCTGTGAAGAGCTTAATATATTTAATTGGAAGAAGTTTGGTTTTGTTCTTTGATGTTGTAAGGTACCAACCTTGTATTTTTGCGCGCATAGATATCTATGACAAGACGTTAGGAACCAGAGAGATGGTTAGGATCTTATTTTTAAATCCATGAAGACAGGACTTGTTGTTTTAAAGCTAAGCAGTGTTTTTCTTAGATTTATCATTAAATTGTTGTATAAAGTTTTAAACTAAAAAGGGACTAAAATATTAAAAATAAAAAAGTTCCCCAATAAGCAATTTTAGTCCCCGAAATTTTACAAGCCATTTGCCAGAAAATTTTTACATTTTTTCACCATAATTTTTGGAAGAAAAAGACTCGTTTTTTCAAAAAATAATAACATTTTTCGGACAAAAGTGCCAATATGCGCTAGTAAAAACAATTGAAATGTGATTGTACATACTGATATATATATTTTTTAAATCTTTGATTGAATTCTCTTGATTGACACCTCTTGATTGACTCCTGTTGACTTTCCAGAAAAGTCAATGTTTTTCATTCTTATTGAACCTTTTTTAAGGACTTAAAAATTTCAAAAAAATAGATTTGCTTAATTTGAATATATTTGTTCATAATGAATATTGACAAGCTTAATAGCTTTTTTTTGTGGATAACTATTCACTCAATCATTTATTGATTTAAAAAAAAATAATGTTATTAAATGTTAAATTTAAAAAAAAAACTAGTTCGGCATAAACATTTTTTATTGAATTATTAGAAATAATGTACAAATCTATATAAATTATTAAATTTGACTGAATAATCTTTTAGATTTTGCAAAAGAAAATCCAAAACTTGCTATCTCAAAAAAAAAAAATTTGTCGTATGAGCCGATTTTTACCACTGTGCAACCGAGGGGTTCAAGTTATCTCTTTTAAGAAAAAGACACATGATCTTATCTTGGCGCCAATAGCAATCCATGTTTCGACTAAAAGTCGAATAAATCACTGGTATTTTGTAATAATTTATTTATCGTCTTTAAAGAACCAAATTAAGTTTACTTTTATTGGCTTTATTTGTCGTTGTTAAAGTTCTTAAAGGCTGTTTACAATTTATCTTATTATTTTTTTTATATATGTTTAGAGTGAATTTTTTTTTTATAATTTTGTTCATAATTTAATGATTTTATTTAACAACTTTTTATAACTTATTATAGCTATAAGTTATACAAAGTTGTTAATTAATTTCCCTTATTATTTTTTATACCTTTTTCAGTATATGTTAGCTTTTTTAAACTAATATTTATTAATTAAACCAGTAAATGGATGTGAAAGAAACTCTTAGAGAACAACCATGCGATAGGTTAATTAAAAAGAAGTATGAATACAAACTTTCATAAGGTTTCATATGTAATGTTGATGATATTGATTTCAATCAAATATTTATTTAGTTGCTTTCTGTTGACTGAAATTCGTTGGTTATTGTTATCTGAATTTTGGGTTTTGAAGATTTTCCAACTCTTTAAATACACTTCTAGAACAGCTAAATATTATTATCACATAGCAAAACATTTTCATGTATCTTTTTATTTTCAATAAAATGTTTAGCTCTACAAAATCTGAGTTTAAAAGTTGGGGTGAGATTATGGATGAAGAAGAAGAAGAAGAACGGTGCAGAAACAGTAAAAAAAGAAGGTTTCATTTCATTTATTTTTTTATTTTAACCTAAAAAAAAAAAGAATTATTATGACTTAAGGATTTTTGACTGAATATACATGTGTTAAAAATAAAAATACATGTGTTAAAAAACAATTGCCGTTTTTAATTTGCACATATTTCTCATTAGTCCTTTATGAGCTCCAAACTTTTCTATTTTCTTATTATCTAAGAAAGAACAATATGTAAAAGTTTTTCAATGGAAACTTATCCAATTTATGATAAAATGTAATGTTTATAACTCATTATTTTTACTTTCCTTACTTGTAATGATAACAATAACATTAATAGTAATAATAATAATAATAATAATATTAATAATAATAATAATAATAATAATAATAATAATAATAATAATAATAATAATAATAATAATAATAATAATAATAATAATAATAGGTGTTGTTTATGCATTACTATTTATAGAACATTTGTTACAGTTAGAGAACTTAAGTTATATTGACTATTTAAATGCAAAATAATTTATATTTATACAAAATAAATTTGTTTGTTTTTAAATAAGTTACTATACAAAAATTTTTCAAACATTTTATTGAAACATAAAGTCTATTTTAGATAGTTTGTGGCAATATACTATGGTGCATTATATTTTGATTTTGAGTGGTGTCTCTTGTTAATCTTAATGTTTTAGATCTTCCATAGTCTGGCAGATTGTTTTTGGTTTACTAATATTTTACATCTATTTTAGGTTGTCATTAATTTTATTTTTAATTATTGTATTTAAATTTTAATAAGTCACAATAAAACAATGAGTGTAAGTAATGTAAATCAGCTAATAAAAGTCATGTAGAAGTCATAGAATAAATTTTATGTTAAAATACAAAAGATAAATGCAATTTTGATTTAAATTTGAATTTTTTCAATGAAGAGATTTTGACTCTAACAAATTTTTTTCCTTGAAACATTTTATATATTTTTTTTTTTAAAAAAAAAAATATTTTAAGGAAAAAATTTTTTTAAAAATCAAAACCTCTTTAATGATGAATTTTCTAGATTGCAAATTTCTATTTTTTGAACATGAATATATTTAGTGATAAGAATCATCCTAACACGGAGAAGAAGAAACGAAAATGCAATTTTCCAGAGATTTTTTCTGGAGATATCTCTTATTCTGTAAAGCAGCATAGTGATTACACTCTGTATGTAATTCTTTACTTATTCAAGTACAGTTTTTGTAATGTGTATTTACTGACGGTTCTCAAAAAAAAAAAAAATTATATTTGAACATACCATGATTTCTTTTATTTTGAATTTAGGTGTTAGTATGACTATAGGTACACTACTAAGCCACCTTGGATTTATAGAAAACCCATGTAAAATAAGTATTTGTAAAATTGTATTTATAATATCACAATTCTTCTGATTATTTTCTTTGCAGTAAAAAGATACATTACGCTCTATTTAAGGTCTTTAAAACTAGAATTAATCTTCGTTATTTTGAACTTTCCAACAGCTAAAAGATTTGCCTGCTTAACAATTTTGCGTCCACAAAACTCTAGAAAATCCTGGGCAAGCTTAATTCTTCTTTCTGCACAATCATTAAAAACAAAAGTAGATAGTACAAGTTATTTGTATTTCAGAAATCCAGGAAATCCAGGCTTCCAATTTGAAAGATTTATTTTAATACATTCCACTTCATGCATTGTAGTTTTCAATTTGTCAAATAAAAGTTTAATTTAAATTAAGTCTGTGTAATTGCTTTACCTAGTTTGTATGAATGTGACATATGACCTGGCCTAAAAATTGAACCACACCTTAACAAAATTAGGACTTCTATCTGAATTATATCATTACATTATTCTACTGAATCATATCATCAATGGTACTGAATCATATCATCAGAGGCTTGTAGGCAGGGCTGTGGAGTCGGAGCTCATTTTGGCTGGAGTCGGAGTTGGAAAAATTGTACCGACTCCGACTCTGGTTTAAAAAGAATCTTTCAAAGTTTCATAATTTTCATAAGGATTTTATAGTTGTTACAAAACAACAAGTCCCAGAATGCTCTGAAAGCTGTAGGATATCCAGACACAATGGGAATTGTAGTTTGCAACAACTGGAGGACAAGGAGTTTGACATGTTATTTTTAGACCTTTAAAACAGTGATAAGCAATAGGGTATTTTGCTGCTTATCACTGAGAATCATATATCACCTCCCTTGCGCTCTCCTCTACCTTCCCTTAAACTATATAACTTCATGATCCCCTAACTCCCGACTTAAACAGTCTGGCACTGTGCTACATATTCTTAGTAGAAAGCTAGGTGTGCCACCACCAAGCACCAAAGAGTTGCTCCACAAACAGAAAGACTGTAAGTATTCAATTAACTTTGTTTCTCTGGAGAGAGAGAATATTAGAAAATTAGTGATTGAAGAAGCTGTTAAACAAAAAGAAGAACTTAATGAATGTCTCAAGGGACGCTTTGTGTTTCTTAACAGAGTGAACTATTTTGCAATCAATGTTTAATTCTTTTTTGAAAAAAATGAAGCAGTTACCAAGACATTGGCAGTAAAAGACGCCAAAACTAATCACACCAGCAAATTTCTCCAGGTCTCAGTAGAAAAGATTCTTAAAGAATATGAACTTAAAGAAGAACAAGTTCTTTTATGTTTGAAATATTGTCCAACTGACAATATTTCAAACATGATTTTGACAAATTCATAATGTTATTAGCGACTGCATAAGAGTTTATTGCATAACAAGAGTTCAGAAAAGTTGTTTGTTCAGAAATTGTTTTCTTATAAATATTGTTTAAAGCACTAAGTGGTTGGATTATTTGTATCATAGTGATGAAATAGCCAATGTTAACATTTTACTACAGTTATTTGTTGTTACGAACAAATAACTGTAGTAAAACAAACAACTATTTGTTGTTACAAATTGGTTACTTATGAATGAGTCGGAGTCGGCCCATGATAAAATCAAGGAGTCTGAGTCGGAATAGCAGCTTACCGACTCCACAGCCCTGCTTGTAGGTCCTGTAGTGCCTGCCAAAGAGGCTTTAACAAACTGGGTAGTGTAGAATACTGAACTAAACTCACCTATTTGTTTATCAACAGCTGCCTCTGTAGCAAACACCAAATCAGGTGCCATGGTTGGAATTTTTCAAAGTAGAAGACCAGGTATTAAGTTATAGATAATTTGAACATAAAATGGTCATGATGACAAGCATAGGCATATGGAATTTGAAGCTGGTTACTGATCCCTCAAACCAAACAATCTTGATTAAGATATCAATAAAGATAAACTATATTTAACATCCTGATGTAAAGCTCATACATAAAATGTCTGCAAGCTAACCATCCCATAGCTCTTCCCCTGTACTTCTTTAGTTGTGTACAAATACCATTTAACCATCCAGTGTTTGGGGCAGTTGTATTAAATAACAAAAATTCAGCTATATCAAAAAGTTCCCATTCTTCAAGGATTTCTTGAATTGTTTTTGCTTGTGTGCTTGTTTTACTATTATTAACAGGAACAGTGCTTATAAGTTGAGCATTGGGAATGCCAGGACAGGTAATAATAACAGCCACTCTCACAATTCTTTTTCTGCCCTGAGCTGTAGTTTCAGGTATTATCTTTGAATCAAAATGTACATTTATTTTTGGAAAGATTAATGAACTCTTTTTTGATTATTTGAATATTTTTATTAATTTTTTGCTCTTTTTGCCTCTGCAAACTGCAATATGATATTGAGAAATCATCAATACTGTCTCTGCCATTATTTATTATAGTACTGTTGTAGTTGAAAAGATTCTAAACCATAACAAAATAACTCCTATGTCTTTCTCAATTACTTTTTGAATAAGAAATTAGAGTATCCAATTTTCTTTCCAAGAATAATAAATTCTTCATCTATTTGTTTGTTTAGATTAACGTGTTCTAAATCTTTATCAGCATTAATGCAGTTTATCTACTTCATTCTCCTTTTTTCTGGACCTCCTCTTTATCCTTTTTTTCTGTTCCTTTTCCCTTTTGAAGCCTATAAATCTTGCTTTGATTTTAGTGTCTTTTCAAAAAGTTATTTAATTATCTCTTTAATTTTGCAGAAAAACTAGATTTTCTTATCATGCATCCATATTCTTACTGCTATCTTTCAGAATTTGCTCGTCACAGTCCTTACAAGCAATATCACATAACTTATCTAACTTTCTTGTAAACTACTCCCTTTTTGTAATTTTTTTACTTGAAAACTACTCCCTCTTTGTAATTGCTTATCAATCTGATGCTTAGAGTTTTTCAGCTTTTAAACATATTTTTGTCCTTAACAAATATTTTTGCATATCCATGAGTCTGCTAACCTCTTTGTATATTCACACAATACAAGTATTTTAAACCATATTTAAGCTGGGTAATTAGTGTATCGTTTTATATTTATTACAAAAATGATAATTAGGTATCTAATCACTTGATTTTGGATGAGCAAAAGAATCTTTGCTTCTAAACAGATTTTCTTCACTTGATTAAGAATGCAAAAATATTTTTTATTTATGCATCCACTTACTTTTGTGCAGCTCACTTGAAACTTATTGTCTAGGGAACAACAACTCATATTATTGGATAAGACAAATGAATTTTGCTTGTACTTCATGAGAAGCCTGTAATGGTAGTTCTTTAAAACATTTCTACCAGTTGGTGTAATTTTAGTATTAGCAAACATCTCTGTTTTTTGTCTAACAAGAAACACTTCTCTTTTCAGTATTTTTGAAGAATTCATGCTAAAAATTATAAGCATACTAAACACACACCGTCTTCAGCAATACACATGATTTGTTACTATATTTTAAAAACTATTTTAAGGAAAATTAGTTTTTGATTTTCTTTAAGTTCAAAGTGGAGGCCTTAGTAGTGTTCCTATGAGTCTGAAATTTTCCATGGGTCTTACTAGCACCTAAAAACATGATATAAGAAATATAAAATAGTTTTTTATATAAGTTTTTTTGGTTTTTTAATCACCCACATAAGTGTATAGTCTTCATATAACATGAATAACTTTAGTTGGAAATTATTGTTAATCTTAATTTCTGTATATACTGTCAATGAACCTAAAGGGCTGTTAACATTAAATGCTTCCTTTATCTTGAAAGCTTTTGTTTCTTGATGTTGCTCCCTTTTTTTCGTATTGACTGTATGTTTAAGGCAATCTGGGATCATGTCCAATCCCTTCATTACTGATGCAAAAATGAAAGCCAAAAAAGTCATTGACTTTATTTGGTCCAAAGATGATACTGCATCAGAGCTGACAACTTTGTATGGTTTCTCTTCGTTTAGATTCTTATATGATTCAACTAATCTAGAGATGGGTCACCTTTTCTGTTTTTTTTTTTCAGAATATTGGTTATTCTCAGTTAGCTGAATTCAACTGTTGCCATCTCATATTTTCCCTCAAACTTCCTTTATATCCTTTCTTCTCTCTTTCATAATGTCTTTAGTAATAATAATAATGATAATAATTTTTCTTTTTTATGCTGGAGTCTAATTATGTTTTTTTTTTTTTCATGGCTGAAAAGTTTTGTTCCTGTTGAAGCCAATAAAGATTCCAGAATGCAAGAATCTGGAGGAAGAAGTGTTTTAGATCATGGGGAATTCAATCAAGAAAGATCAAAGCAAAGAAGGTAAATTTTGTTAAGTAGTGAGGTGATTTAAATCAGTTGTCTTTTGCTAAATTACTAGTTAATTAAGTTATAAAAATGCTCACTTTTTATTTTATTTTATTTTTGTTCTTTTTTAATTTAGGGGTAACTCTGTGACAGATATCAAATCCATTAAATCTAAACAAAACATTGATCATGCACATAATAGATATTTTAGCAAATCAGTTGAAATGGTTAAGGAACGTGCTACTAGTAAAAAAGCTGCTTACTCTAATTATGTTGAAACAGATGAACAAAGACTAAGGAATCGAGAAAAGCAAATAGCGATTGGAAAAAATACAGAAGGTTACAGAAAATATGTGGCCGAAGTACCGAGGTATCTGAAGTAACAATTTTGGAAATAAAATATTCAGCATATTTTTATTCCAAAATTGTTTAGTTTTATACAGTAGAAGTCAATATTTTACTATAAGGTCCATTTTTATTGGATAGAAAAGATAGAACAGTCGATCACCCTTGGACACCTGATAAATATTCAGTTTGTAGCACTCGCTCGTGGCAAGGTGTGATGAGAATATGGAGGCGAAAGTTACACTACTGGGATCCACCACATCTTGTTAAAGAGTTTGAAAATAAAAAGTTTTGTAATGTAGCAGCTCAGTAAGTGATTGAAATTCTTGAATAAAAGTGATTGTTAGAATAAACTACCAGTCTCTTCATCATTGGTTTCAATCTTTTTTTTTTTAAATGACAAAAAAAAGATTGAAACTGGTTTTTTGATTTTAAGTTGTTTGCAACTTCAAAAGATCCTCTACTAATTCAAAAAACTAAGAGATTTTATACCATGTTGTTTAAGAATAACGGTGATATTATATTTTACGAAAGTTTTAAGCGATCTGCCACTTTCAATGTTTCAGATCTGACAAAAATCGTGATTTTGGAAGTGAAGATTGTTCTTTATCAGATAACGGAAGTATTACAGATGGCAGTGACAATCTTAATGATTTTAATTCTCGCACTGAAGAAGAAATCCTGTTTGGAAATTCTTTAGAGAATTACTGATAGTTGATACAAATAACATGCATATATACTGTATTTACAGGAGCTTTTAAATTTTAAAGATTTTTTTTGTTAGAGATATTTTGAAGAAGGCAAAAAAAAGCATTTTAACTAATATTTTAAAATCTGATATTCCCTGCACAAGCAAGGTAATTTGTTAAAAAAATATTTTCGCCAAATAATTTATATATTTAAGATTTTAACGTTTTAAAGTGAAATCTTTTATCAGCTTATATTGTTCTAATAATTCTGGTTTTATAAACTATTGAAGTCTTTTGTAAAAATGTATTTATGTTTTTAAAATCAAGAACTGTATATATCTCATGGACAAGGAAAAGTTATGTTCGCTGAAAGTTTTTTTTGCTTTTTTACTAAGTGAAGTTCTTATTTCAGGAAGTTTTTTTTGCTTTTTTTACTAAGTGAAATTCTTATTTCAGGAAGTTTTCATCGATTAAAGATGATGTCATAGAGTTGCTGTCATAGATTTGCTGTCAACCGAAATCAAGCTTACCTTTTCACGAGGTCTTGAATTTAGGCCTTAAAATATTGCGTTGATTAATTTATACTTGTTATTCGAAAGTTCAGACAAAATCCTAACTTTATTGTATGGTAACTTTATTGTAGGGTAACTTCGGTTGTGAAAGATTTTTGAGAGTTAGTTAGAGTTTAGAACACATTTTAAACGACGATTAAAAAATGGGTATGTGGACTGGTTATCGATTCCATAAAATGTATTTATTTATACGCACTCGGAAAATCCAAGTATCTACATGTTAAAAGATATACTAAAAGAGATAAATCTTTTTAATTAACAACACAACAAAAAAATTTTTTGACAAACCTTTGAAATCTGATGTTCTCTGAAACCGTATTTTTTATTACCCACAGTTCTCTCACAATATGACATGAAACATATATATTTCAAAATACGAAAAATTTGATACGTGAAAATTTAAAAAAATCATAGCTTTAATTATTACACAGTAAATAAAAAACCCGTTATATTTTTAAAAAACATAACGGGAGTTTTCCTCGCACATAACGGTTCATTGCCGTTATGTTTAATACTTAATATGTATGAAAATAACATAACGGTTTTAGCGTTATGTTTTTTCATAGCAAAATTGCCTTGAACATAACGGTTACATAACGCCAATTAGCCGTTATGTGAGAGGAAAACTCCCGTTATATAACGCGTATTTTACCGTTATGTTTAAAACCTGATATAACGGGTATTTATCCGTTATGTTACCCGTTATGTCAAATTATAATTATTTTAAAGTAGGTTTTTTGAAACCCATGATTAATAACAGAAATTGCTAAATAAACTAACTAACATTGAACATTTTTTATGTTTATAAAAGTTAATTTAAAAAATAAAACAAATTCATCCAGTTTAATTTCCTAATATATTTATGTTAAATTATTTTTCATAATCATGAAAATTATTTACAAAATAATTGAAGAAATTAACTTAATGACATTTATTAATTCAAAAATACTTCACATTGCTGTAAAAAGATTGCAAAAGAAAAATGCATTTTTTAGAAAGTAAAGCTGATCGTCCGAAGCCGCAAATATCTTGCAAACATCCCAGAAGCTGCCCAAAACAAGAAGGATATGTCAAATCTAGCAAATAGTAAACGGCCATCAAAACAACCACCATTTCACATGTACTGATCAAGGGCTGAACATCCATCTCGACACCTCTACGACTCCTTACTCCATATTCCGTTTTATTATAGATAACTTGTGGACCATACAAGCTTGGCACTCTTAAGTATTCATGTATTGAATCACACTAAAATATTATAAATACAAAATAAGTATTGCAACCATAAAAAAGAAACTATTATTAATACATTAAATGGGTTTGAATCAATGTTAAGTTTATATTTTATAGAACTGGCTTAATACCAAATAAAAAAAATAAAATAAAATTTACATCAACTTTCATAAACAATTTATCAGTTGTCTTCTTAGAAATAAGTGATTTCTGGAGCAGCATTAAACTTTCAGTATGGGTTTGCGAATCGGGAGAAATCCAAATCAACATCTTTTGAATCTTAAGAGACGAATCTTTAAAAATAGGATACAAACGAATCGCTTCTTCCAGCATCAATCCAGGAGCATATGTAACTCTTTTCGGAAATATACTATAAGTTTCGTTATTAAAAAGATGTCTGTTTAGAATAGACAGTGTTGAAAGTGATGGCTTTTTCTTATTAAGTTCATTCTAGGTGAAAGAAAGAGTTATATACATTCCTTATTTTATAACTATTTAATAAAATAAAGTAATGACCTGACACTTAATATTAATTATAACATTTCAAAATTTTTTGCGTCTAAGTTTACTTAACTAGACTATAATTTCTGATATTAGAATTAGAAATCATTTTTATCCAAAAATTAATAAACACAGAAAAAATCTTACTTCAACATCTTGTAATAGCTGTTCTTTATCTACAACTGATTCGGACAAAATTGGATTTACTGCTCGGCTACTATTATTGATGGAACTATTTACAACAGAAAAATGAGGAAATCGCTTAACCTTTAAACTATGACATTTACTAAATTGTCTTTGGCGATAATTATTAGGCAACTTTTTGAACAAGAAATCCTAATAGAAAATTAAAAACTTTAATTAAATAAATTGAATCAAACAATTTATGTATACAGCAGCAAATTTGAAAATCTGAAGTAAAATATAAAAATGATGGAAAAGGAAGGAGATCAAAAATGAATATTAAAATAGTAAATATTACAAATTAAAAAAAATAAAAAATATTATAGTATCAAAGACGTGATTCTTACCCATTTATGGCTGTAAGAAGGATATAAAGAAATGCAAGTAGACTTTAACTTTGCAAAGAATATTTTCCGTAACAATATTCTATTTTTGATATTATTATGATTAGGCGCATGCAAACAGCAAAAAGCTAATAAACAAGACATTAGCTCTCTAGATATCACCTTATCTTCAATAGAAAACTTGTTGCTCAGAAATAGTTTAATGTGAGGTGGAAAAAAATCAATGAGAGTTTGTTTAATATCACCATCAAAAGGGATTCTGTTAATCTAAAAATTTATCATTAATGTAAATGTTAAAAACATAGGAATAATAAAAAACATTTTGTATCATCATGTGAAAATTGACAAAAGAAAGCATTTACAACTACTAAAGTTGACAAAATAAAGAAAACAAATTAGACTAAAGTAATCATATTTATTGCAAATAATATAAACTTTTTATAAAATTTCAATGCAACTATATGATAAGGAATGGCAATGCTGGGGGCACAATATAGAAAATATCCCCTTCTTTAAAATAAAATGCTGGCCAAGGAAAAGCTAAGCCTTCAGCTGCAATAGTTCTAAAAGGAACTGTGTTGTCCTCAACAGCAGTAAAAAAACCTCGTAACACATGGCAATTAAGGCACTGAAGCTGTGAGGTAATAAATACTGTTTTTTCTCCTTTTACTTGAATTTCTTTAATAATAAAAGCAGAAGATTGAAAACCATCACGAAACCATAAAGACGATTCAGGACAGTATTTAATTCCATTAATCTGGATGCAGGTAACAATATTTTTTTTTATAGTAACTTGATTTAATTCACAAAGAAATCCATTACTAATTTCTCCAAAAGAATTATAAAAAGATGCAACAGTGTTTAAAACCATACTCATAGCACTTAAAGGCATATTTTTGAAATTAAAATGCCTAACATTTTTTATTACTTGATGTTTCCTCTCAAAAGCCATACACATGTGGTATCGTAGTGAACCAAATTGTCTGGATTGCTCAGGATAATGAATAAGAAAATGAAGCTTTGGTATAAACTTATCTGGGTATAAATTCATAAAAAGAGTATGATGGGCTGCAATTGTTTCTTCTAAAGAGACAAAGTAAGCCTCAGTGGTAACTGGAGAGAGACACATTTGAAGAATACGCAGCAGCTTAATAAGACACAAGAAATGACAATCAATAGTGATACTTCTTAAAAAAATTGGTAAAATACGACAAATAGAAAGAACTTGAGCACTGCCAAATTTCCCCTTAATAACCAAATCTACTATTACAGGTGGTTTTTCACTGTCTTTTGGGTATTGAAACAATTTTATAAAGTTGTTCAAGCTATCTATTGTAAAAAAACCTTTCAAAACCCCATGATTCAAGTAAAGTTCTATCTGCAAAGGTATTACACCTTCTAACAAATCATGCATTGGATCAAAAAGAACTTGCTTTGTCACATCAAATTCATTAATTTCAGATAGAACACTGTTAGATTGAACGCCATATAGTTTTGACCATTTTAAACGTTCAACTCGGGGAAGACTAGAATTATCTAGTTCTTTGACTCTCATCTTGTGTTCCTCTAAACTCCTTATTTTACACTGAGAATGTTTATTATAAACTAACATTTCTGACCTGGTTGAATTACAAACTCTACAGCACCTAACAACTTTCTTGCTAAAACCCTCTTTAAAACCAGCAATTGCATTGCAAGTTAATGAATCTCCAATAAAGTGTTTTAACTTTACCATGAATTTTTTACCATTAGCATTAGTTAAAGTTGAGGAATCAATTGATGATAGTTCATTTAGAGATTGTACCAAGTCAAGAAGAAGAGATTTCATAAAGCCTTTTACCTTAACAGATTTAGAACCAGTTATTGCTAAAGGGAATATTGAGAAAGATTTACTTAAGCAGCATTGCGGAATGTTTAACAACTGAAAATATAAAACCCACAACTTGTGCTTTCCTCTAGATTTGCCTATTGGATTAGTTACACCTAAATCATCTGAATACAATGAGATAGATATTTCTGAAGAATACTCTAGAAACTTATCATATTCATTTGATGTAAAAATAAACTGAAGTATTTCTTTAAATGGAATAAAACATCCATGTAAACTGTTTTTGTATACTAACTGAATTTGTGGCATTTAAAAGCAGTTTGAAAATATCTTGTTCTAGAATATTCTGTTGATAGTTCTTTACAAATTGTAGAAATCTCTTCATTTTGTGATTTATTATTAAAAATATTTTGCAAGCTTGAAAAAATAATGTTTACCACATTTTCAGAGCATCGATATTTTCCTCGCAAATGAAGAGCTAATGCAGCAAGTTGATCTTTTCTATTCTCCTTCAAAAATTGAAAATCATCCGGTTTTTCAATATTAAAATCATTATTATTGTTAATTACTTCAATTTCAGTATCAAAAGGAGCAAAACAATTTCTATTGTGAAGTTTAAAACCTTTAACACTTTTAAATTTTGAAAAACAGTTTTCACATACAACTGAACCTTCCTGACCATGTAATTTAAGATGTGATATCATTACATATTGTTTACTTGTTTGAAAACTACAATTAGAACAAGATAAAATTACTTTTTGAGATCCAGGTGGTTCAGCACTTGATTTTGGTGGTTCAGCAACTTGTGCAGCAGTTGATATTAAACTTAAATTTTGCGATCTTGAAGACACATCTAAATCCTCAAGTACATCTTCATAATTAGAGTCTTGGTATAATGTTGATTCAGTTGGAAGTTGAGGAATAATGGATTGTTGGTTGTTAAAATCGAATGAAACAGGATCAGAGTGTCTATCTACAGCTGAAAAAACAGCTTTAACGGGAGAAAATCCCTTTAAACTTTGAACAAAAGTGCTGAGCTCATTATTTTTTGCTAAGGATACAACTTCCACTTCTAGATTTTGTTTATTTAAAATGGCAACAAATGTTTCAGAATCGACTTCACATCCATTCCACATGATGCCACTTATATCACTGTTATCAAACTTTTTAGAAGCTAAAAAAGTATAATTTTAAATTAAATAGCTCAACCATTGTTTTTGGCATATATAATAACTTGATTATTATGAAGACAAAAATGAACTGTAAAGAATTTGAAGATTGATTAAAAAAAAAAAGAAGATTGAATAAACAAAGAATGTGCATTAAAAAATAAGCTTACCATTATTTAAAAAGTCTGCAATATTGCTATTACTAGCAAGAACAATTTTCTTTTCACCAAGATACTTGACAACAACAGCCTTTATCATTTTGAACTGTTAATTATTGTAGAAATCAGTAATACAGCTATTATTACTTAGAAAACTTAAATTACACAAATAGTATATTTAACAGTACTTAATAATTGCAATATAAAATAAAATCAATTTTAAGAATAGTAATAAGTAAAAAATGGTAAGTATTAAATAAATAGTAGTAAAGAACATTATTAAGCAACATACAAATACAGTGAACTCCTAATATCTTGAAGCCTCCAAGGGACCAAGAAAATAGTTGAGTTAGCAATATTATTATAAATATTTAATAATTGAAATATAATATCTATATGTTCAAAAAAGTTTTTTCTTGTTATTAATTTATAACATACAAACATACATACATACATACATACATACATACATACATACATACATACATACATACATACATACATACATACATACATACATACATACATACATACATACATACATACATACATACATACATACATACATACATACATATATTGTTATTATTATTATTATTATGATTATCAATATTATTAAATAATATTAATAATATAAATAAATATATAATATTAATCATTAACAACCCAAATGTCGTTTAAATGCTAAGAGGTAACTACCTTGAGAAAATAAAATAAGAAAACTAAAACAGTAAAGACCTTATAAACAAAAATTACAAAGATTCTTTAAACTCGCGCTATTTTTTACTGATAAAATAATCTGTTTAACATAACGGTTAAACAACGCTTTGCAAATATATATTACTATACTAATGATTTAAGCACCATTTACGCATTATAACACTTTCAACACTATTTCAACTTAACATAACGGTAAACATAACGCCAAAATTTTCGTTTACCGTTATGTAACCGTTATTTTTGCGTTATGTTTTTTGCTGTGTAGGTTACAAATTTCTAAATTACTTCAAAATTAATATTTTAGTTGCTAATGGTTTAATATTTTCTAATACTTTTCTCTGTAAGTTTTTTAAATAGCTTTTACTCCGATGTGATGTATTTTGTTATTCTCTGTGAACAGTAACTAACAGAAATCAACTATCATGCTGAGATTCTACCATCCCTGCTATGTCTTGATTAATTGCTGCCCGCGCTCTTCACTCACATCACTAAAGTTTTTGAAAAAAAGTCGAGATGGTTGTGCAAGAAGTGAACTTTTTCAACTTTTAAAGATAATATCGAAGGCTCTTTTTTCTTTGTACTCATCGAAGCTGGAGTTGAACATCATTTCACGAATATCAGACTCAACAAAAATCTTCATCCATCAACTTTTAAATCTCCACATGACATCCAATCGTGAGCTGTATAGTTAATTTTCTGTAAAATTATGCTAAGATTTTTGTAACTTTTCCTTAATATCTAAGGGTATGCGTTTGCTTCAAACGACCACAAGTTTTACGAGAATAGCAAACAAGCAATTACGATAAAATCGTTTAAAATGTGTCGGCTAAATTTTGAACTTTGATCGCGAATCATAGGATCAAAAAATTGTTAAGTTATAGCTCGAGTTTTAGCAAATGAGCATTTTTAAGGAACTTCAACGAACTTAACAAACTCATGATTTTTCCAAAGTTTTAGCGAGGTTTAACAAGCTATAGCGGAACTTTCCGAATTTTTACGAACTTTCTTCCTTTTATTCTTGTGAGTCTTTCATAACTTGTTAATTTTTTAATCAAACTTTCTGACTTCAATGAAACGTTTTTAGAACCATGAGTGTTAATCAGTTATTACTAGACTCCAAGTACCTTTAAATATGGTTATAGACTTTCTAGAAGTAATTAGTTCTTATTACTAGTAAAACTATTGCTGCCATTAATTAATTACTGCTGAATTTGTTTTAAAAACTAGTAAAAACTAGTAAATAGAACAAAATTAGCAGTTTAATAATTTAAACTGTTATATAATTAATTTTTACGATTTTTTTGGAAAGAACATTACCTTTTGGATTTTCAACTTTTGAAGACAGGAAAAATAAATCTCCTGTCAAAAATGTTCAGTTTACAAATTTCAGTAGGAAAAACTTTTCTGATGACTGCTAAACATGCCACAAGCTAGCTAGAAATGCGATCTTGTGGAGCTTTTTTATGAAGTTTGAGGATGGCTCTAATATTGCTCAGATGTAGCTGCAACTTAACCGCCAGCAGCAGGTCCAGCTACAAATTTTTTTCCAGGTGGTTCTGGAAGTCCACTTAGACCAACTGGCCCAAATGGGTCGGCTCTACACCAAAATATGCAAAGAACAATTTTTTTAAACAGTCAGTAATGTTCCATTGATGCTTTTTAACCACACATATAACAAAATATGTTAGGAGAGTTTTTACAACCATGATTAGCAAAACTTAGAGTTTGAACTAAAAGCACATTGGTTAAACGCTGCGATCAGATGATGCATCAACTGGAAGAAAACAAACAGCTGTGCCATTTATCAGAACAACCGAGCAAATAACAATTAATTTTACTGTCGACCTAGTATTATTAGAATTTATTGCCAACCTAATAACATTTGATTGATTAAAAATATTTTTTTCACATTTTAAATAAAAAATTTTTGTTATTATTACTACTATTATTATTTTGATATATTAAAATATAAAAAATTGGTGGGTGATACGATTTTTTAACTAGCATTTTCGGAATCAGGACAACAAACAACACATAAGTTATAACTATAGAGTTAATAAGTTACCACATGAATTAGGTAAAGTATTTTCATCGTTGGTCTGTGTAACTAACAAGTTGATTTATATTTTATTCTTATTTAATAATTATTTACATACATCCTATTACTATATAATTTTATTGTAGAAATAATTTTTTGTTACACAATATATAACAATAATAATAATTATGCTAATGGATTGCATACACTTTAGGACATTTGTTAAACGCAATTTCCTATATAAAGTCATCCAGTCTTTGTTTTCCATAAAACTGTTTTCAATGCATAACAATGAAGGTTTGAGTGTTCACTACTGCTGTATTATCGTATTATTGATGTACTATCGTATTATTGCCGTACTATCGTATTGTTCTATTGTATTGCCGTATTGTCCGTACTATCGTATTGCCGTACTATCGTCTTGTGTTACTCTGATTTTTCAAGGCATGATTGTAATAATAGTCATTAAAATGTAGAATAACTTATGCAGTAATGGGGAAAGTAGTAAAAGATTGGAGTAATCTTGTCGTCGAGTATCTAAATGTATTGTGAGTGCTTGCCTGTTCGATATTGGGGTATACAAGATGATTTTTTATGAATGAAAAGTACAGTAGTTTTTAAGTTTAACAGAAGAAGAGTAAAGCAATATAAGGAAACAACAACAACAACAGCAATAAAAACAATGGCAACAAAAACAACAGCAACAAAAACAACAATTATAACAGCAATAGTAACAATAACAGCAGCAACAATTTTGCATCCCATAATCAGCTAAATTTTAAAGTTGTTCAAAAATATCTTGGTTAAAGATTCAAAATGACAGAAACGATTAAAACAATTGAATGACAAAAATTGACAAAAAATGACAAAACGATTTAGTATGACAGTGCTACCAGGTTAATGATAGCGTCATTAAAGACATCAAAGTGTTGGCACAATCATGCTGAATACTAATGTTGCAAAAATAAAAGTTGGTGTCAAAATATGATTAATCAAATATCATGTGCAATTCTAGGACAACTTTGTGCAGTTTTAGATCTTCATTTCAGACGTTTTTAGTAGTGATTGTGAAAAATAAAAACACAAATGATTCTGAAATACATTAGATAGGATCCACTCATGGAACAATTTCCATGAGTGGATCCTATCTAATGTATTTCAATTTCGTGAATCAGAATTGACTGAATGCTCTTACTAGCGTGTCAATCGAACATGATGTAACATGCAAATTAAAGCCAATAAGAAACTACTTATGCTAAATTATATTAAATTGAGATTTTTCTCACATTTATAAACATTATTTTGACCTTTTAAAAGTTCGAACTTGTATTATTTTTCCAAATCTTACTTTTGATAAACTTGATCAAATTCTTCATAGTTCTGGCTACCATTTTTTTCTTTTTTCCTGGTGTTACTTTTATCATTGATTGTAATGTTGCTCGAGTTTCCGTAAATATTTTTTTGTGAAAATTGCACCTTTAAATTTGAGACTTTTTCAATGAAAGTAGTTGGTTTTAAAATATGGAATTTTAGAAATCTTTATTTTTTGAGAACATCAAGAACGGTTTATAGAGCCAAGATCGGAGCAGATTACCATTTGTGATTGTAGTTTAGCAGCTTTAAGCGATTCTATAAAGAATTGGAATAAAATAGCAATATAATTCGTGTTTATTTTTGTATAATTACTTCGAAAGCTAGTTATAACTAGTTTAACTAGTTGTTAAGTTTCAATAACAAGTTTTAAAACCAAATCAATGCTTGACAAAAGAAAAACCGAGCTGATTATCTTAGTTCATTTTCTCAAATACTTGTTATGTAATAGAACTATGTAAGTGAATTGAAATACAAAATTAAATCAAATATTTATAGCACCTATTACTTCCAAGATTGAGAAATTAAATCAAAAGAAACGATCATTAGTTCTTTAGATCATTAGATCGGCAGTCGCGGTTGCCCTTTTAGGTCAACTCCCCAATGTTTGGTGGCCAAATTTGAGAGAGCTGGTTTGGTAAACAATCAGCTATCATCTGTACGTCAACGGAATGACAGATCAGCCGAGAAAAATATCCGAGTCAATTCTCCGTTGTAAGTTCTACAAGAACTCAGCCTTTCACTGACTTTGCGTCGAGACTTGAGCGTGTACCCATTTCAGATTCAAATGGCCCAGGAGCTCAAATTTAATGACCATAGATAACGTCATTTGTTTGCTAACAGGGATTCGGAGTGTTTGGACGAGGACCCCAATTTTGCGCGAAAAATCATCTTTAGCGATAACTTTTTTCGTTTTCTATGTAGCGATTTTTAGAACTTTCCTGTTTTTAGATATTTTTTGGTCTCTCCGTTTTTACCTAAGCTATATAAAAATGTTTGGGGAATATGTTGAATTCATCATTTTATAGACCATCATGAAGGAAAGGGTAAATTATTTTCCATAGTTTTTTGGTTAAAAGAAAAGCGAGAAAATGTTTAGTTTTGTATTGGATTAAAGGTTCATAGTTTTTATCAAGTATTTTTTTAAAATACCATTCATCAGTTTTTAAGAAGAAAAGTAAGAAAAGTAAAAAACCGTCTTTATTTTTGTAGTCGATCCTAAACTGTTATCTAAGGAGAACTTCCAAGATTTGTTTTTATAAAATGAAATATCTTGCCATACTTTATGATTTTTGGAAGGATTACTTGTGACTAAATATTTGTGATTTTTCAATTAAAACAAAAACATATTTACCAATGATCACCCATACATACTCGCTCTCCTCTTCCCCCAATCCCCTTCTTCTTCTCTTGAAATTTGTCCGTAAAACTGCATGCTACATTTTGGTTCTTGTAAAAATCTAGACATGCGCATCAAAGCGACGTCGTGACTAGTGAAAAACCAAATCCAAAAGGTTTGGTAAAACAAAATTAAACTTACATACAGAATAAAGTGTTACATATATTTCTATTGGCTGCTAAAAAATGCCTAAAAATAAGGGTAAGAATCTTTCTTCATTAAGACTTTGTTATTTAAAATAAAAGAGATTTTAAATGATTAATGGCTTATTCCAATTTAAAAGAACTATGGTAAGGAAGTATCAAATAATATTTTTTTATCTAACCTTAAAATATAGGCCAACCATTTTATTTTTTTATGGCAATTTAATATAACAGTGATGTTGATAATGAAAAAGGTGATTTGCTTATTATTCTGTAATAGAATAAGTTCCCTTTTTTTTGTCTGGGTTGAAAAACGACTTGAAAAAATATTGTTTGGCTGAGCTACCATGTCTTTAATTTATATTAACTGTTATACAGGATTGGAAATACATCCATAGGTCATCTTCAAGGACTTTTTTGCTCGGAAATTTAACCTTAGTTATACTTTATCATACACTATTGAATTAAGTATCTGTTAAATATATACTATAGCTTTAGGTAACTATTATCTGTCAAAAAAAACCCTGAAAATTAAGAGTGGTTAGCTAATAATTCAGTCAGTGCTCCATAACAAAGAAAACTAACAAGCAGCTGAATTTAAACAAGGGAACTTAAATTAAAAAATAGGTATAAATGTATCTGCATTAAGTTTAAAAATAAAAAAATGTATCTAATATAAAAAAAAAATGTTTTTCATTCTTCAGTTGTCTTCTAATTAAATATATATATTTTTTTAAATCAGGAAAGGGAGGTAAAAACAGAAGAAGAGGAAAGAATGAAAATGAAACAGAAAAGCGTGAATTGGTTTTCAAAGAGGAAGGACAAGAGTATGCACAAGTTATAAAGATGCTAGGAAATGGCAGACTTGATGCACTATGTTTTGATGGAGTAAAAAGATTATGTCATATTAGAGGAAAGCTTAGAAAAAAAGTTTGGATAAATGCTGGTGATATTATATTACTTGGTCTTAGAGACTACCAAGTAAGTTGTTAGTAATTTGCATTTTTTTTTTTATCTTTTTAGTTGTATATTCTTTAATAGATTTAATTTTTTTAGTTTTTAATTTTTAGTTATTCAATTTTTTTTTTTTAATCATTTTAGAACTGTTCTATTTTTTTAACAGTTTTAATTTTTTAGTTTTCAATTTTTTTTTTCTGTTATTCTGCTTATCCTACTATTATTTATTTTAAGTTATCACCTTATGTGTACTTATAGACTAAAGCATTTAAAGTTTTAACTTTTTTCATTGACAAAGTAATCCTAGACCAGTGAGAATTTTGGACTCTATTGAATAGTCCATGATTGTTTTTCTTTACAACAAAAATATGATAGTTTTAATTAAAATGCTTTTTAATGTAAAAAATCAAAAGTGCTCAATATAGCTTTTTTAAAGAATTTACTGTTCTAGAAAATCATAAATATTTGTAATGACAAATCAAAATAAAAATCAAAGTAAAACATGAATGAAGTTTATATTCATAACAACTAGTGGTGTAAATCTCAGTTAATTGAAGATACTCTTTTTTTGATATTAAAGATAATATTAAATGTTTTTAATAATTAAGTTTTTTATTATAGTTTACTAATTTTTGTGTGTATACTCTAATTGGCGCAAAAAAAACTGTCATCACTCACATTTCTTCATAAACCTCAAAAATTTTCAACAAAGACTGCTTAAAGTTTGTAAAATGTTTTACTGTTCAATTTAAATTATAATCTCTCTATAAATAATTCTTATTAGTTTGAATGTATAAAAAGTAATTTGCAATTAATTTTGAAGTCTAAAATAAAACATTTAAACTTTTATATCAGTTCAATTCATACTATACCAATATTTTCTAGTTTCTTTAATCACTAAGTGTGTTATTGTCAAAAGCAGACTTTTTTTACATGCTGGTCCTTTGTTTTGTACTTTTACATATTTTAAGCGTATTTAAAGCTTAATTGAAAAAAGTTCCTAATCATATCAAAAAGTTTCTCTTAAACTAATAGAAGCAGTATCACAAAAGTGTTGCATAACACAAGAAACTTAATCAAAAAAAATTATGAATCAATAGCTTTTCAAATTTGCTAACTAAAAAAAACTTAAGCAGGTTTTATAAATGGAAATAAATCAATACATAAAGTCATCTAGTTTGACAATCATAAAAATCTCTAAGTAGACAGAATATATAAGATAGACTTTAATCATTTAGGACACAAAAGCAGATGTTATTTTAAAATATACTCCTGATGAGGCCAGAAACTTGAAGTCATACGGAGAATTACCTGATTCAGGTAAATTTTTTAATTCATCAATGACTTAATGATTTAGTCAATCTTGTACTATCTTTAAGAGGTGTAATTTTTTTTATACATTTGTACAATTTTTGTGTCCTTATCTAGTTAAAATTGAAACAATGGTTTCCAATGAAGATGCAAATGGAGATATTGAATTTGAATTCCAAGATGGTAGTGATGAGGATGATGAAGAGGCAGATGATGTGAGTAAAATGTTTCTAAAGATGAGTTAATTTGTAGATCTCTTTATTCTAAATGAATTTTAGTAAATTTATTTGAAAACTAGTGCAATTTTCATTACAATCATTATCTTTTTCAGATTGACAACATATAAGTGTTTGTACAATGCATTGTCGTGGAAGCCCAATTCAGAATTCACGTGGTTATTTCGTGAAGAAACCAGAGCTGATCATTTTCCATCCACTTTCAATATTATTTCACAAGAAATAAATTGAACTGACTATTATTTTAACGCCTAGAAAATTATATAATTAATTTTTGCTGAACTTCTATTGATGCTGAACTTCAACGTTTTCTTTATTGGACTTTTAATGTAAAAGTGAATTTGCTTGTTTTAATCTGTGTCTGTCTCATTTTTCTTATATTGCTGATAAATATTTACATATTTCTTTATCTTTTTTTGGGAGATAATGTGAGACAGCGTGTTGTCTTCAAAAACATGTAAATTTTGCCGGAAGCGCAAAATGTTTGCAAATAAATACTTTGTGGTAGTTAAATTTTTTCATTTATTGACTTTTTTTCCTACTTTTATTTTCCCTTAAATAATGATGAAGCTAAATCGGGTAAGCGGTGAGGTGGAAGTCTGTGCTGGTATGCTAGTAATAAAGCCTAAGTTTTACCCTCCATTTCAGATGTTTGCTGAACGTTCGAAAGGTTTAGCCAAAATTACAGTATATGAACAACAAACAGGATGGGAAAGTAGCAAACAGCCAATTTTTCAGAAAAGAAAAAAATCTTTCGTGTATCTTGAGAACTGATTTTTTAAATACAAAACTAGTTACAAAACTATCAATGTTAAAACAACTGCGAAATCATAAAAAGAAAAAGAAAAATTATAGGCAAAAATCAAACAATAAAAAAATGACCTAATAAACGGTATCGGCAAAATTTGTTCTACGTATATGAAACAACGTAGCAAGGTGACGCTTTAACTGAAATAAAATAGTGAAATAGAATGGGCAGAATTCCAGACAGGCAAGTAATTAGTGGTGTGCAACAAAGTTATTAAAATGTGTCTGTTTCTTGTGCAGATTTGGGTGTAAAGTTTTTACACACAACATGCACAAGAGGAAACTCATTGCCACAATATCAAGGAAAATTTTTGATAATTTAACTATCCAGCTTTATAACTCACGGACGCACGAAAGTTAATAAAGATAACTAAAAAAGTATTGCTGTTTACAAGTTAACCTTTTTTTTATTTTCTAAATTCAATTTTGAAAAATTATTCTGGATGCAGTTTTACAGCTATTGGAAGACTAACCCATAGCTTGTAATTTCAAGATCTTTCCCATAATTATTATGGGAAAGATCTTGAAATTACAAGCTATGGGTTAGTATACAATATACAATAATATTAAAATATACAATAATATTGAAGTATACAATAATATTGAAACCACAGCGTTTTTAAAAACAGCAATATACTACCAATTGACTTCCTAAGATATGATAATATCTTAGGAAGTCAATTGGTGGTAGTTGGTGGTAATTTTGATTATAATGTTCAGTTGGTGGTAATTTTGATTATAATGTTCTGTTCAAAACAATTGCTAAAGTAACAATTGCTGAAATTAACTAAACTTTAGTTAAAACTAACATAAAATATTATCAAAAATTTTCCTAATGTCTCTTGGTTTGTACCTATACAATATGTATTTATGTTATGAACATAAATTTTGATGATAACTTAAAGCTTAAAGTATTTTCATTAAATTCTTCATCAATTTCAATATTTTACTTTCCTCCTAACCCATTTACCTTTCAACATTTCATATTAATTAAAGTATTAATATAATATTGTTTAAGATGGTTGGAGTACACAAGATTTGGAAAACCAATTGAGGGAGTTCCAATTATAGCTTTTAAAACACCTTTATCAAAGGTATAATACAATCTTATGAAATTGTTCAAAAAGTTTTTCACATCCATATATTTAATAAATTTGTTTTAATAGTTAATACTACTTACTATCATTAGGTCTCAACTCTAAATAAATATCAGAAATTAAAATCTTTTTTATTCCAGAAGTTTGTGAGATAATCAATAATTTCTATTGCAATGATAAATGTTATGTGTAACATTTAACTCAATGTTAAACGCTAGACATTTAATTTCACATTTTAGCGTAAAATTAATGTATAACATTTAATATTAATGCTAACATTTAACATTAAAATGCTAAATGTTACACAATTTTATGCTAAAATGTGAAATTAAATATGTAACATTTTTTAATAAAAATTGTTTAGGTTTTGTCAAACTTTTTTTTTTAGGTTTTCTTAAACAGTAAAGTGATTTCTTATTTGTGTATTACATAAATGTTGTTTTATAAATATTATAAACAGGTGGCAACCCAGTAACCACATGGTTATTACAGCTGATGACTGTTTCATGATTTTTTTTTATAAAGTATTATTTGCATCTGTTTTATAGAAATTTATCAATTGCAACCATTTCTGTTATATAAAGAATGTTTGAAATCTGCAGAGAATTATAATATTCTTCAAAGACTTTGTATATATATATATATTAAAAGTAAAAGTTGCTAAGTTTTTAAGCCTTTGTATTAATCTTCTAAATTAATTTTACTCTAGCATAATGATTCTTCAAAAAAAATCACATTGGATGATGTCCAGGATAAAAATGAGTATGTCTTTACAAATAAATTTTTTTTGAGAAATGAAATATTCATTAGAAATTATCTACATGAGGTATTTTTTTAATAAACAATTAGAATGATGGATGTCATACAAAAAAAGCTGCTGAGTATCAGAGTTTATTAGGAATAATATTAATCATTAGATATTTTAATAGTATAATTACAATAACTGTAGGTTATTTATTTGTAAATAAACTTTTAAGTTAAACGACTTAAAATTGTGTAAACAAACAAACAAAAAAGCTAAAGTAATGCTTTTTTAAATACATTTTTGCTTAGATTTACACCACATGATTTATGTAATATGATCTGGGATAATGGGTTTGATCTGGCAGTTGTCATTGATTTGACTAATACATTTCGATACTATAATGGGGTATGTAAAAGTCTTAAGAATGTAAAGTATTAAAACTTTGTGTCTGCTTTCAAATTTTGTTTAAAAAATGTTATTTTAGTTATTCATTATTTGAATGATAGCAGGCTGTTTTTATTTTAGGATTTTTTTTGTAACCAGAAAATACAGTATGAAAAACTCAAGTGTGAGGGTCACAAAGTGCCTGACAATTTTGTTGTTGAGCAGTATGTTTTCTTTTTGACTTTATGAATGAAGAATAGCTATAGATAACATGAAGTATGAGATAAATATAAGAATAAGCATGTCATGGGAGAACTGACCTTTTTTTTAGATTTTCACGCATTCTTAATGATGTCATATATCAGCATGGGCGAGATAGCAAAAGTGAGTTGTTTTTTTTTTTCAAAAACAAGTAAAATAATTTATACCAGATTAAATAAAAAGCTGGTATAAATTATTTTACTTGTTTTTGCATAATAGTTATAAAGATTTATTAGTATATTAAATCTAAAAATTTAAAGAATTTCATCCAAATAATCTAATTATCAATTGGGCAACTCTAAAATTAACTAGTTTTTTTTCTCAGAGGTTATTTCCAGCAAAAGGGAAAAATTAATTTTTATGCAAGATTGGTACATCAAATTACTTTACTACACTGAAATATTAATTTAGTTCCTTATTTCAATTTTATTTAGGTATGAAATGTATAATTTCTAAAAATAATTTACTATTATAATTTATCAATTGAAAATACTTAAATCCTGGGATTAAATCCAGGATATGGAAGAATCAGTCTCATAACTTTGAGATTAAAAGCTATTACCAGGACTGCATTTTATTTTCTATGAAATGATGAAAGTTTCTTTCAGTAAAATAATTTCTATTTCCCTTAGAACTTGTTGGGATACATTGTACGCACGGAGTGAATAGAACAGGGTATGTTGTATGCAGATATCTTATAGAGTCTCTTGGTTATCAACCGGCAAAAGCTATTCAAAGTAAAAACGTTAATCTTTTTTTTTTTGAAGATTTGCAACATTTTTGAAATTAGTTTTTCAAAAAAAAAAAGAAGAAAAAAAAGATAAAGTAGATAATAGATATTTAAAAAAAATTTTTCATAATTTTAAAGGTTGCTTTCTTTGATTTAGTGTTTAATAATTCTCGTGGTCACAATATTGAAAGAGAGGAATATATCAATGAATTAATGAAGTGTCAACCACAGTTGTGAGTTTTAATTGATTGTCTTTTACTTAATACTCACCTTATTTCAGAGTTTATATTTTTTGCTTACAAGACAATCTTATGTTTTGATTGATATTATTTAGTTTACAAGACAATCTGTTATATATGAATTATTCTTTAGTAAAGTTGGCTTATCCATGTAAAAGAGATTGGAAATTTATAATTGTTGCTACTAAATATTTTAACATATAAAGGCAACAGATAGATAAAATTAGTTAAAACCAAAGATAATACAATAAAAAGAATACAATAATATTGAATTATTAATGATATCAAATAGTTTATGAATAATTAAATGTATAATTAAGAATAAATAAACTCATAAAACTAAAAAAAAAACAAAAAAACATAACGTTACAAGTGACATTTTCGTTAAAATTTAGTTTGTTGCTGTATGGGTATGCTACAGTTTTGACCTCCTCAGTTAAAAACTATAAAAATGGTGGTTTCTATCTCAAGGTTGAACTACAGAATGAGTTGCTTTACAAGTTTTTGATTTCTCTTTATTATTACACCAATATTTTCTTTCTAGTTTATACCGTTTCTGGGAAAAGGAACTCATTGAGTTAAATTGGATGAGAGCGAACAGTTCTTACCACCAATCTGAACATCGTTTTATTGAAGGAAGAAAGAGAAGAAATGTCGAACACTGTGATAACTTTTCAACTGATAATGATCGACTAAATTTAACAGATGATAATGATGATCTCATTAAAAAATCAAAAAAAAAACGCAAATTATGTGAGAACTTTGTTGACAATGTAACCCTCGACTCTATGCAAGGAGAATTTTATTGCGATGGCGAGAAGTCTTCACCAGAGAGAGAGCTTAAAAATAGCTGCCGATAGAAAGCGTCTAACAATTAAATACGGAAATCGGTGATATAATACAAGTACCTTTAATAATTCAACTACTTAATCTTTAGGTGTTCCCTGTGTAAGTAGCTTTAAAGCTTGATAAAATGTCAGCGGTGAGAGTCTCCAAAATTTAGGGAAATTTAACAAAATTATTTTTAATATACATACATAAATATATAGTGGTAGCGAACTATAATGGAGGTTGATTGTCTCGTTTGTAAATTGGCGAAGGCTTGAATAGTAAAAAAAGAAAGCAGTAATTAACTGTACGCAGCCATTTGATCAAAAAAAAAAAAATCGAAAGCTGATGCGACACAACTTACGCTGAGTACAGAACTTACTACGATCGTCTTCAGAGAAATCAATTTGCTATTTTCGACAGAACTCCGAATACCTATGCCAAAAGCAATTTGTTCAAAGACAAGAAAAATGAGGACCGCAGTTTTCAAATATGGCCGAGTTCAGGAATAATATATTGTGATTTATTTATCAAGTCTTAACTTGCCAAATCGTCCAGGAAAATTTTTTAGTAAAATTTTTAATTTAGAAAAAAAAAAGTTTATCAAGGCAAGGATTAGAAATCAATCAAGGATTGTTTTGAAGATAATTGCTACCTAAGGAAGATATTTACCATTTTTATCTTTTTTTTATTTGATCAATTAATTTTAATGCTACAAATGACTGAAGATTTCCTAGCGGGACACCTTGTGGTTCTGGTCTGTTGTTAGTAAACAATTATTGTTAGACTTATATAGATCTGAATTAATCTTATGTAAAAACAATATATATTTTTTTAAATGGTGTAAATATTTAAAGCTGTAGTAAAAATTATCTGTTCTGTTTCCATTACTGTGCTTAAAGCTCTTTCCCCCCGGCCGACAACCAAGAAGGGGAGGGGGAGCGTGACAATGATAAAAAAAAAAAAGGCTCGTTAAAAATAAAGTTTATTGCTATGACAAATTTGTTAAATTAAGGTCTTTATACTGTGATTGCATTAAACAACAAATCAAAATTTGAAAATCAAAAGACCAAAGATAACTAGACTGCCTCTGTTGGAACCATGGAGCAGATTATAAACGCATTTGAATACCATCCGACAAGTACAAATGTCATCTTAAGTAAAGAAAAAGAAAAAAAAAAAGATTGATATCATTGAGGAGTTTAAAACCTACATAATGTGTATCTTAATCATACCTACAATGATACAAATGGTTGAATAATGGTGCTCTATTCTCACTAAACATTCTTTTACATTTCCAAAATAACCTAGTTCATCATGTACCATCAACCAGGGCTGTGGAGTCGGTAAGCTGCTATTCCGACTCAGACTCCTTGATTTTATCATGGGCCGACTCCGACTCATTCATAAGTAACCAATTTGTAACAACAAATAGTTGTTTGTTTTACTACAGTTATTTGTTCGTAACAACAAATAACTGTAGTAAAATGTTAACATTGGCTATTTCATCACTATGATACAAATAATCCAACCACTTAGTGCTTTAAACAATATTTATAAGAAAACAATTTCTGAACAAACAACTTTTCTGAACTCTTGTTATGCAATAAACTCTTATGCAGTCGCTAATAACATTATGAATTTGTCAAAATCATGTTTGAAATATTGTCAGTTGGACAATATTTCAAACATAAAAGAACTTGTTCTTCTTTAAGTTCATATTCTTTAAGAATCTTTTCTACTGAGACCTGGAGAAATTTGCTGGTGTGATTAGTTTTGGCGTCTTTTACTGCCAATGTCTTGGTAACTGCTTCATTTTTTTCAAAAAAGAATTAAACATTGATTGCAAAATAGTTCACTCTGTTAAGAAACACAAAGCGTCCCTTGAGACATTCATTAAGTTCTTCTTTTTGTTTAACAGCTTCTTCAATCACTAATTTTCTAATATTCTCTCTCTCCAGAGAAACAAAGTTAATTGAATACTTACAGTCTTTCTGTTTGTGGAGCAACTCTTTGGTGCTTGGTGGTGGCACACCTAGCTTTCTACTAAGAATATGTAGCACAGTGCCAGACTGTTTAAGTCGGGAGTTAGGGGATCATGAAGTTATATAGTTTAAGGGAAGGTAGAGGAGAGCGCAAGGGAGGTGATATATGATTCTCAGTGATAAGCAGCAAAATACCCTATTGCTTATCACTGTTTTAAAGGTCTAAAAATAACATGTCAAACTCCTTGTCCTCCAGTTGTTGCAAACTACAATTCCCATTGTGTCTGGATATCCTACAGCTTTCAGAGCATTCTGGGACTTGTTGTTTTGTAACATCTATAAAATCCTTATGAAAATTATGAAACTTTGAAAGATTCTTTTTAAACCGGAGTCGGAGTCGGTACAATTTTTCCGACTCCGACTCCATAGCCCTGCCATTAACCCAAAAATTGTTAAATTGAAGCATTTCATCACAATTCAACACTCTTTTTGTGTCAATAGTGCTATTGAAAAATTTTCTATATCGGTCAAAAAACCAGCTTTAACACTTTCTTGTGTTAGAGAATCTGTAAAAACAATTATCTAGATATACTTGGGTAAAGAATTGAATACATTAGTAATTCTTCTTATATATTTATTTATTTTTTCACCAAAAGTAAATTAAGTTATTACCTGAACGTTTATACCATTTTCTTAGTATAACTCAATTGATTGGTACTCTTCTTTGCCGCTTTATTGTAAGGGTACTATGTTTTGCAAGTCTGTTATATTTTGTATTACTGTTTTGTTTGTTCTTTTTTTTTTTTTTTTTTTTTTTTATCAAACCACATTCCGGCAAAAATCTGCATTTGCCAATCAATTTAGGGCTTTTTAAAAATATTTGATAGGTGTGACTATTGCGCTCACTTACGTAAGTGAGAGAAGCTGAGAGCGCAAGCATGAAATGGATGAACCAATCTCAATCGATGAGTCAATCTCAATTTCTACTTATTTTCAAATAATTGAACTCGATTAATTCTACATTTTGAGAAGCAGAACACTTAAAGAAAGGTAATTTGAGGTTTGCAGAGATAAAAAAATAATAATTGTAATGACCAAACAATTCTTATTGATTCGTCCTTAATACGTGGATTGCGTTCGTTTTAAAGCGAAACCAAAACTTGACGGACTGAGCGGAAGATTAACCAACTCATTTAGAATAAATTTTAATCAATGTTTTCTTTTTCATGCAATCCTTTTTACTTGATTTAAAATGATTGTTACTGAACAATTACCTGGAAAACGTATAATCCTAAGTGAATTTGCCTTACTTTATTCTTATCACCACGGAAAAAGTAACAGAACCCTTGTTAACAATTCTAAATCACCGGGATCACAATTTCTATCTGGATGTATTAGATCAGTATCTAAGAATTTCTCTTTAGAGAAATTAGATTGTCATAATTTAAAGGTAAGACCATTAGCTTTTTAATTTCACACTTCAGTGATTTACTGTGTAAGTCAATAGTTATAATTTTAATGCTCTCTGTAAGTAAAAAGTGCATAAAATCTTAACACGAAAGACATTAAATATTCCAAATTATTTACATTATTCCTGTATTAACTCTCAAAACATGGAAGAAATAAGTACCTAAGATAATTAGTTATCATAAGTTGTAATAATATGTATTTAAAGAAGTTTGAATAAATTACTTTTAAAAATTATGCCTTTGTATCAAGGTCCACAATACCAGAATCATTCTAACTACCATTATCATTTTGAGAATCTTAAAAACATTTATAAGATCATGTTTTTTAAAGCTATGTAGTTATGTTAATGTTAAGATATGTAATACTCAGATTTCTCTTGTTAAATATTAGTTAACATTAAAACTTCCAATTCTCAAGAAACACTTCTGTAGAGTTATTTTTTATGTTAAATTGAACTTTGAGACCACTTTTTTTAAAATTTTTTGTTATGAGCATGTTTTAGTTCCCTAATAAGTAATTTTAGAGTTAATCTTTTCTTAGTTCTGCTGTGTATTTTATCTTAATTGTTCTGTGTATTTTAAAGGAAATTTTTGGCTTCAAATATTGTTTTTCAACCTTGGTTATAGATATTTTACAAATGAGTCAGTTTATAGAGTCATTTATAAAATATTTCTATTTTGAATAATGTTTTTTTAAGCTAAAATGTTTTACCTGTCAAATATTATTTGGTGTAATGATGTTATATAATGCTATTGCAGTTTCTTTTTTTTTTTGTTAAAATTTTTGTTGTTGTAATTTTTGAACCTTAAGTTTATGATTTATCTCAAGGTAAATATTTGACAACTGTGATTAAGATGGTTTTTACTAAAGGTTTGTTTTTAAGATCACAGTTGAGTTGGATAATGGTAAGGTTGAAGAACTGAAAATTTCAAAGGTTTGGAGTCGTCTTTTAATTGAAACTATATTAGTTGAAGTTCCTCGTAAAACAAGTCGATGTCCTGCATTGGTATTTATTTATACACATTTTTAAAAATGTTTACTTATTACCTTTTTTTTTTTTTTTATTGAAATGGTTATTTAAAAAGCATTAAATAGTACATCAAAATTTGTTTGTGAGATTTAAATTCAGTTAATTAGCTCAAATAAAAACCTAAATCTTTGAGCTGCTGAATATTATTCGTACTTGTTTATGATTATATTTTGCAATTGTCCTGAAACTAGATAAAGCTTTCAATTTCAGGACACAAATTTTAGTTTGTTAACTTTCAAATTAATAATTAATTAGAAGCCAAAAATAATATCTCTATTATTTCATCTTTGACTCAAAAATTCAAAACATTTATTTTGATATTTTTAGGTTTTTCAAAGACTTTTTGATAAATCTGCCACTGAAAATGTTTACGTGCAGTACTTTGGGTCCAAGGAAGTGTATGGTCTTATGAAATAAACCTCTTGTCTTATTAGTTTTATAAATTACATAATCATGCTGGTTTTAGCACAACCAACTTGTTTTGTAAACTTCAAAAAATTTTTAAAGTACCCTTTGGAATAGTGAAAGATTTCTTGATTTTTCTCAAGATTTCAACAACAGTGTTAGGTTTTTAAAATGTTTTCTAATTTAGGGAGAGAATTTCATGTAGATTACTTTATCCATTTAGGCTTAAAGAAGTAAGTATCTTGTTGCTCAGGGATTATATATATATATATATATATATATATATATATATATATATATATATATATATATATATATATATATATATATATATATATATATATATATATATATATATATATATTATCACTACTTATTTATGCAAATTGATACATTTAGTTTCTTTATAAGTAAGTTTTTGTAATGCTGGTAGTTTTTCAGACAATTTGTTTCAAAATCAGTTTATTACACTATCCACACATAAAAATATTTAGTAATTTCCACTTTTCAACAAAACAAAAAAAAAAAACAAAAAAAAGAAAAAGGTAAATTTCTGTATAAATTATTGTTTACACAGAGTGTTTCAAAAAGCTTTTGCAACCAATTAAATTTAGTATAAGTTCATGATGATACCATATTTTGCTTGTAATGATTTTTTAAAATTACTATAATGAATTAAATTAAACTTTTGTAAACTTACTTAAAGCTTTAAGGTGCTTAGAATATTAAAATATGAAATTGTATTTAGTACAAGCGAGATTCACAGTCTACTGTTGTATTAGAAGATTTATCCTTATGGCTTAGAGTGAAGAAAACACAGCTTCTCCTGTTAAACGGTTTTCTTTGAAATTATTCCTTTAAAATATTAGGTGCATTGGAATCATCTTTATTAAAATTAAAAAAAAAAAAAATTCTTATAAATGTCTTAACTTTTTTTGTGTTAATTTTATTGGTTCTAGGTCCTTATACACTCTCCCCATGCCAGTTGAAAGTATACAAGTATGTCATCTTTAGATAAAAAAAGATTTGTAATATTTATTAAAGGTTGAGCCTAAAAACATCTCTCAGTTATTGTATTCTTTCAAAAATAACCATTATATATATTTTTTCCCATGGATCAATGTTCATAACAGGGATCAATGATCCAAGTATCAAATATAGTTATTATATGTTGTTCTAATTCTTATAATATTAAAATCAGCCTTTTTTTAGTCTAAATGGCGATCCTTACTATGCAACCCTCACTGAGCATAATCTCTTCACAAGAGTAAGTCTGAATCTTTTTTTTTCATTTTTTTTTTCATATAAATCTTTACATGGTTCAAGTAAAAATATTTGTTACTGTCCTAAAATTTAAGATATAAATAGACAAATTATTATACAATAAGTTAAGTTTATGATCTGTAATTAATTCTTGTTTTATAAAGTAACTTGGTTCATCACTGTTCATTGAAAATTGCTCAAGGGAAATTTTTCTCACCTTTTAAATAGCTTTTTGTTATTTTTATTCTCTTTTTCTAATATATAATAATTTGTTTGAAAAATCCATCAATTGATTTATAATGCTTACTTTTAACATGGCAAAATTATGGTGTAATATGATTGCCTAATTTTCATCCAGTTTGTGTTTTTTCATTTGGCAACAAAACTTATTGAGCTTCTTCCTAAAAAATAAAATTTAAGAAGGATTGCTAAACTTATAACTAATATATTCTATATTAATAAATTAGAATTACAAAATATACTTACTAATTAACTTTACTAAGACATGTACCAGAAAAAATCTGCGCGTGTTCTGATGTGGTGTTTACGGAAACCGTACATCATTTAAAATAGCTAATTGTTTTAAAATGTGATTGTATTAATGTTGTTCAAAATTTAAACAACTCTGTTATCAAAACAATTAGCTTTAATTGAAATGTCATCAAATCAAGATTATAAGCGAGAAAAAATTTTGCATTTTCTCGTTGAAAATCCTGGTGTATCAAACAAAACAATTTCTAAAGAGCTGCAGATTGCTTTGAGAACAGTGCAGAGCGCTGTGAAACAATTTAAGGACACTGGTACAATCATAAGAAAATCAGGAAGTGGAAGAAAAAAATGTTTTGTTAGACGAGATCTTGGTAAAAAGGTAAAAGATGCCTTAGACAGAAAACCGGAGATTTCTGTTCGAACATTAGCGAATAAATTTAAGACAAGTGATTCCACTATACAAAGAGTAAAGAGAAATTGTGGTTATAAATCTTATAAAAAGAAAAAAGTTCCTCGTTGTGAAGAAAAGCAAGAAAATGTCGCAATTCGATGTTCAAAGCCGCTCTATAAAAAATTATGTGCTAAAAAATCTTGTTTGACTATTGATGATGAAACTTATTGTGCCGCATATTTCCCACCTCTTCCAGGACACCAATATTATTCAGCAATTAATCGCAAGAAACTGAATTCTAAATATAAATGCATTGGAATGCAAAAATTCGCTAAAAAATTCTTAGTTTGGCAAGCAGTTTGTGAATGTGGTGAAAGAAGCTCTTGTTTTGTGACTACGGGAACAATTAACACCAAAATATACATAAAAGAATGCCTCAAGAAATGTCTTTTGCTGTTTTTAAGAACACACACGGGTAACCTGTTATTTTGGCCTGATTTAGCATCATGTCACTACTCTGGGACAACTTTAAACTGGCTAGAGAACATAAAGTAGATTTCGTTGAAAAACCCTGCAATCCACCAAATTGTCCCGAACTACGTCCTATCGAAAGATATTGGGCTCTTGTCAAAAGAAAACTAAGGTTCAATGTAAAAGAAGCCAAAAACATTAAAGACTTCAAAAATAAATGGATGAGAGCTATTAAGAAAGTCCAGCCGAAGACTGTGCAAAAGCTGATATTGAGTGTAAAACGCAAAGTGCGTGCATTCTCACGTACAAAACTTCACAAACTTTCTTAAGTGAAATTTAAAAATATTAATTTATGTACTTTCAAAATATACCTAACATTCAATATCGAAATACAATAGATAAATATCCTTTATAATGTCCGCACAGATTTTTTCTGGTACATGTCTTAATTTGATAAAATTTTAAATATTTTTTAGACAAGTGCTATGGAAATCTTGAATGAATCTTTGCCACATTTTCTTTTACAACCTTTTTTTTAGAAATTAACTGTGTTACATAAAGAAAAATTAGAAAGCATCCATGTTGACCCACAGATTGTTCATGTGATCATATGTTGTTCAGGTTTTTACAATATTTCTTATTAAAAGATCACTTCAGTTTGTTAATAACATTCAATGTAATGAGTAAAACTGCTATTTTTAACATTCATAAACTTAAATAATGTTTATAATTGTTCAAAATATTATTTCATTTGATCTTCATATAATATAGATTATATTCTTGTGTATTAAAGTACAAAGAATCCAACCTGTTTAAAGAGAGTAATGTAAAAAATAAAATCAGAAAACAACTTATAAATTTGAAAAAGATATAAAGTTAAGATTTTTAAAATATTTTTTTGATTTATTTAGATTATCAATTAGATAAGATGTTACTAGGTCAGGCTTCACGACAACACTTCTCACGCCACAATAGCAACATAAAAGTTCAAGGTGCGATTAAGGTAACTTCTGTTTTTATTTTTTTTATTATTTCTTTTTTTTTACTTTTCTGTCTCCTCATTCTAATTTCACTTCGTTGTCTTAGTTCCATTCCTCATCTCTATTTTATTCTACTTCTTCAACTTAAATTCAATTCCTAACTGTTACTTCTGTCTTTAATTCCATCTCTTTTTATCTTATACTCTTTTTTCAAAATTAATTGTTTCGCTTTAAGTGAACACAGTGGAATGTTTATCTGTTTATTTTGTAGGATACCTCACCTAGTCCTAATATGATTTATTTAAACTGGAGTTTGCCATCATGGATGGAGAATGTAGAATTGTACAAAGAGCAGTTTGCTGCTTTGAAAGTCAACCATACTCAGTGAGATTTGTTTCTAATTTTTTGTTTATTGTAAAGTTGCTGCAGATCAAGTTAAAAGAATTCTTTTTTAAATGTTTTTTTTTTTCTGACTGTTTTTAGAATCAGAAAAGTTTTTCTCTAAGAACTGCTGCTGCTGATTACTTTTGCTTTACTATATGTTTTTTTTTTTTTTTTATTTATTTTGTTATAATTTTTTTTAATATAATGATCTTCAGTCTTTATTTTAAATTACTTTATTTTTTTTTAGATCAACTAAAAGTTCTTCTGAAGTAGAAATATCTTCAGTTGCTTCTTCAGTAGATTATGGTGTTTTAGTTCATAATATTGTCAAAAGGAAGTGCTGCAGGTGAGTGACTTAGAGGTTCACACTCAAACAAAGTATTGTGAAGAAATTATTTTCAAACAAAATTTTGATTTTACTTACTTTGTCAAAATAGGGAAGTTAAGAAATCTTAAAAAAATAAAGGATTTTTCAATAAGAAATAATATTCAGATTTGAACTGAAAAAAAAAACAAAAGATTGATAATATTTGACAATATATATTTATATTTTTAATGTTTAATTACATTTGTTACATCATTTAAATAACCACCTTGAAATTGTTAACAGAATCAAATTTGATGGAACCTGTCTGATAAATCAAGTCTAGTATCATATTTGCAGCACTCGATTATTGAATCCAATGCATCATGTTTGTAGTTTGTTTGCATAAAACATCAATTTAAAATAACACTAAAAAGTAATCAGATGGAGTTAAATCACAACTTCTTGGTTGCCAGTTAACCGCTAACTTTTTAAAAATTAGCCACCACCCTTTGCAATAAGTTAATGGTAAAGCCAGTAGATGGGTGGGAACCACATTAATTCAAGTCAAGTTCATCAAATTTGGGTCACAAAAAATCTTTTAACATTGTTTGATGTTTTTCACCATTAACTATAATTGTGTCACCTGCCTCATTTTGAATAAAATATGGTCCAATGATGCCACCATACCATAAATCGAATTATACCATGACCTTTTATGAAAGAAAACTCTTTCATAAAAAGTCACGGTGTAATTCTAAATTGTTTTTGTTAAAAAATGTTGAAAGCAACAACTTTCTTTTTTCACAAGATGATTTTAGACCAAAATTATGATCAGTTGCAAGTTTCTCTAGAGCCCAATCCATAAAAGCACAACAAGGACAATCTTATAAGAGTGTGAGCCCAAATGTTTTTCTTAAAATACACAAGATTGTTGCCTTTAAACACCTTGCTTCTGAAAATGATACAGAATCAATAAATTTGCTTCTTCTACATCACTAGCTTTTGCAGCATTAATATTTTCTTCATTTTTTGCACTTATCTAATTGGTGGCTTAGTATCATAAAGTGCTTTTTTTGAATTTCACAATGATTGAACAAATAAAAAGCACACTAGGCGAATTATGTGGACTATAGTTTTCACAAAGTGCACATTGAGTATTCACAAAAGAACAGTTATTTTTATAAAACTTTTCGATATCTATTAAAGATGATTGAAGTGTGCATTTTGTTATAATGAATTGTCAGATTATTAACACTTAGATAATTTTATCACATTTTAAACAGTGTATTGAAAAATTCAGTATTACAAAAGGCTAAACAACAAGATTTTTTTATCTATTTAGTTAATAACTCTCTTCTAATTTTTTAGATTGAAAAATTCAATAGAAGTTATCGATTATGAGTTGATTGGGTTTGTTCAGTTTTTTTTTTATGCTTGTTTGTTAGTTATACTTTTGCTGATAAAATAGATTTTCAAAACAATACATAAAAGCAAAATATTGGTCCTTATTTCCCAATATTTTTTTTATGCATTTTAAGATGAATTTGTAGTTTTTTGCAACAGTTTTAGTTTTTGAGTTTGTTTTTTTAAAGGTTTTTTTTCTTATTTTTACTTAAAGTTTTGTAATTTTCAATACTTTTAATACTTTTTATTGAAATATATTTTTTTTTAAATTATTTTTTTTGCAGAGACATTCATAAATTAAAGAAGATCTGTGCAAATAAGCCATGCTCTACTAGGTGCTTTCATGTTTACTTTGAAATATCTTTTTAAATATTGTTTTTTCTTCTTTTTTTTTAAATATTTAATGTTGTTCTTCACTTTTTATATTAGGCTTGAAAGATTTGTAGAAATAAGTGATCTCCCCCTTGATCTCCCCTTGTTTAGGTGATTTTATTCTTTTGTCAGAAACACAAATCAGTTTTGAACTTTAAATTTATTATATTTAGTTATTGTTTTTGTTTGTGGAGCTCATAAAGCAAAAAAAAAAAAAAAAATCAAAAGACAAATTTACATATGAACATTTTCATGGAACATGTTTCATTTATGTTTTTTAACAACCTCTTTTTTTATGAATTGCATAAAGTTTTTATCTTTCTTTGATTGTACCATTGTATAGATGTACAGATGCAATATCTCCTCAACAATTTTTTTTAAATCAATCAAAGTATAAGATTTTATTTTTAGCAACTCATTATGCCAAGAAATAACTTCATGTAATGCATGTGGTACCAACACTCAGTTGTTTGAAAAGATCTCAAAAAGTCAAACAGTATCTTCATTTAGCACAGGTAATGCTAATGTTGTAATGGAAGATATCTCAGATGGTGAACCAATATATTCATATAACATAAATGATACTAATATTGTGCCCATTAAAGAAATTTCAAAAAAAAACACAAAGTTTTCATGTAATGTAGATAAAACCAATAATGCAACAGTAGAAAGCTTTTCAAATATTCAAACAGTATATTCATGTAATAAAAATGGCTCAAATGTCCAATTAATGAAAGGGACCTCAAAAACTAAAGCCCAGACATGTTATTCCAGCAATATTAACATCATGTCAATAGAAAAGCTATCAAAAAGTCAAACAATACCTTTATTTAATAAAGATAATGGTAGTGTTGTGATGGAAGGCATCTCAGATGGTGAACTAACATATTCACGTAACATAAATGATATCAACAATTTATCCATGGAAGCCATCTCCAAAAAAACAGCAACATCTTCATGTAATATAGATGATACCAATGTTATGTCAGTAGAAGGCATTTCAAATATTCAAACATTTTTATATAATAAAGATGATAACAATGTTTCATCAATGGAAGGCAGCTCAAAAACTCAAACATCATCATTGTGTTATTTGTATGAAAATAGTACTGACTCATTACAAAACAACACAAAATGTAGAAAAAATCAGTTTATTTTAGAGCAATCAACATTACGTATCAGTAATGTATCTCAAGTGTCGAAATGTAGCTTCTTTTCTGATAAAATCACTCCAAATGCTGATAATCTTTTATGTACTACAAAAGACACATCAAGAGGAAATTATGCAGAGTTACAATCTTATGAACAGAAGAAAAACACTTGCTTTAAAGTTGCTTGTGATGAGATCAAAAGTTCTACATTAAGTTACAAAAACTGTACTATGCTTTTATCAAATAACTTCACAAGTTTATATGGAGTTCCTACTACTAATACAAGCTGCATTTCATATTCACAGACTAGGTTAGTGCAAATTATGTTTTTTTGCTTTAAACTTTTGTTTTAAAATGTTTAATATGGACTAACTTCATTTTTAAAATTATGTATTCATCTTTTGATCTTTTAGATTAAAAATATTTAGCAATATAACTCAAATAGCTTTTTATTATCAAAATCTTGTATTATCATTTGTTTTTAGTAAACTTAAGTGGCAGCACAGATATAAAAAAAAAACCAAGTTCTTATTATGATCTTCAAACATACCTATATATGTAATATATGTCTATATATGTAATTTAAAACATTCAAATTTTTTGAGAGATTTTAATTATTGATTTTTATTATTAAGATCTGGTAAAAGTAAACGGATTTCTACATTTTCCTACTCTAAATAATTGCAGATGGAACACTCAAACATTTAATTCATTCTTGTTGATTTTTAAGGATTGTAGAATATCATTACGTTACACCACCTCTATAAAAAAAATTTTAGTTCTTAGTTTTCTTCATCACTGCATAGCCGACATATAAATTTTATATTTTGAATGTATTTTTGTTACAGATATTAAAAACTTTTTTTATTTTTTTTTCAGGAGTATATGTAATCTTCCGAGATTGTTAAAAGTTGAAGTAAATGACAATTGTTTTGCTTCAGATCAACAGATGTTTAAAGCATTTAATAAATCTTATGCTTTGATGGAATTACCTTCATCTTATTTCAAATTCAATTCATTTTTATTGCTAGAAAAGAAGCATTATCAGCTCAGTCACTCTAGCTCATCACCCTTTGTCTTCGTAGATGATTTATCATCAAGAGCAAATAAAGAGTTGCCTCGCATATGCAATAACTATTTAAATAGTAATGAGTTTTCTGGCCATGATCAAACACTTCTTTTAAATGTAATGATTTTAATGGCAAAAAAAAGTTGTAAAGAATATCAATTTATTTCATATATGCAAGGGTATATGGCACACCATCAGTTAACACGAGACTTTCTGATAAGGGAACTCACAGAATTCGAACCGAGCATGGTAAATCAAATCATGAAAAGTCAATGTTTTCTTTTAGCATTGGATGTGCCGAGTCTTATTGGTAATGAAACCCCTTATAAAAAATGGACTCTTGATCCAACCTTGAATTGGAGTGAGATTTTTGTTATGATAAAGTTGTTTTTAGAAAGCTGTAAAAAAACTGTTAGCAAAATGAAAGAAGACACTTTGGCACGATTGAAGTCTAAAAATCTTTGCCAAAGTGTTAGTGTTGACAAATGTTTTGTGGTAAAGAGTAACCAAATTTCATATCACACAACATCACCAGTGTTGCCAACAAGTTTAATGAGTTCAAAAAAGTATTTTTCTACTGCAAACAATTCTCCAGAATGCATTGCAAATGAATTAGTTTCACAAACAAGTTTTGATAAAAAAACATTTTGTAATTCTCCTGTTATTTGCAATCAGGTGCTTCAACAAAAGGAATCAATTGATTTTGAAATTTATTCACAAAATCCTACACAAAATCAGTTCCAGGACTTTGTTAAAACTTCTACACAATTGAATGAAAAGAAAAAGCAAGATGAAAAGAATGAATCATTTTTAAATATTTTTTTAAGAAATAGAAAGATTTCTGTAAAAAATCCAGATTCAAATTTTGATTGTAATCTAACTAAAGTATCGACTGGAATGATTCAGATGATCAAGTCTCGTCAAAGCTCTAAAGCTGTTGCAGAGGACATAACCACTCGAAATATCACAAGTTTTCTTGTTACTCCAGACTCTCATTGTGCTAAAATACCCTGTGTAGAGTTTTCAGATGAAGTTGTATTACATCCATATAGTAAGGCTTCGGATTTTTCTCCAAAATTACATCTAACACCAGCTCATGCTAAAAAAACTCTAGGGTCATTAGATCAAAAATCAATAAATGATAATCAAAAAAATATTCTGGAAGTTGTTCAAAATTACTCACCCCTTGTTTGTTACAAAAAAACATACAATGCTGTTGATCGTTTAAGTACAGAGAATAATATTTCAACACTTGATAACATAGATAAAAAATCAAAAACTGATATTGATAAGGATTTTGAAGATGCTATTAAGGAGTATACTCTTTTCTGCTTTAGGAATTCAAAGAGAAATAAAGCAAATTTGAAAAGAAATAAAGCTAACTTAACAAATAATTATCTTGACAAAAGCAGTTCTTCACATTCCAAAAGATTTAAAACTGATCAGCTGCCTGACATTGGTACAAAAAGAGTGATGCATACAAAAATCTCTGAGATTTTGAAACAGGAGCCTAATAAAAAGTTGACTGCTATGCTAAAGTCAAGAAATAGGCAATCACTAAATCTGATTGCTTCATCAACTCAAAGTGGTTCTCAAATTTTCAGCAAATTTAATAAAAGAGATCTTTGTTTTTCACAATTGATTTTAAGTAACACAAAGCAAAATAAAAAAATGAATGCAACTGATTCATGTGTAAGTAACATAAAGCAAAATAAAAAGATGAATGCAACTGATTCAAGTGCTGAGCTTTTTACTTTGGGTTTTACATCCAACCAAAGTTCTACAGTTAAAAGCATTTTAGATTTTGATGAAAAATCATTGCTGCAATACAATCCTGATATGCCTAGTGGTTCTTGCTTCAAAAATTGTTTTAAAAGTTTGTCTCCTCCATGGTCTCCCAAATTGCTTGGAAATTTTTTGTCTAATAAAGGATTTGCCACTAGTTCTTCAGTTCAAATGGGAAACACAAGTTTTTTGGAAAAGAAATTTTCAAAAATAGGAAAAGTAATACATTCTCAAAATGTGAAACCTGTTAATAAAAGAAATCAACAAGTCATGCCTGTTTGTCCTGATAATTCATCTAATTTACTTTATTATATCAATTGTAAGAAAACCTTTCAGGTAGATAAACCAAATCGTTTAGTTAAGTATTTAGATTTTGATTTCTTTCAGCACTTAAAAAATCAACGCATTATTGAAATAACAGACCTAGATTATAGGAACAGGTTTTGTAATCAGCTTTTCAAAATGTATCCTTCTTGTAACCTTCAAGATTCTAAAATTGCTGTTCAAAATTCACATTTACTGGAGTCTTATAATTATAGTTTGTATCAAAATGATCACACTTCAACTCTCGCAGTAACAAAAACTATATTCATTCCTTTGAAAAACCCAACTGTTTTCAGTGAGTCAGTTTCTTCAATCAATTCAGATGTAGCTTGCAATTTATCTTTGGTGGAAGAAGAAAAGAAAAAAAACTGTCTAGTGAATTTAAAGTATCCTTTTGATATGTGCTGTACTAAATCTACCTTATGTAGTAATAGTGTTCTCAATAGCACTGAATATTGTAGTAGTGTTCTGTGTTGCAGTGCTGCAAATAACAATATACAACCACAACAAAATTTAAATTCTTCTGCTGCTAACATACTTAGCAATTTGGATGTTGATAAAACCAAAGAAGTTAGTTCAAAAGCAACAAGATTTGATTGCTCAATTTCAAAAAATTTTAGAGTAGAGAAAAGCAAGAAAACTAGACAATTAAAAGATGAAAAATCATATTGTGCAGATAATCACATGCATTTACCTGTTACAGTGGTTGATTGCTCCTTGCTTGATGCAACTTCCAACAGTTTAAAATCTTTGACTGATGAAGGGTCACCAACATCAGTCAGAACAGCTAAGGATGTGTTATTTTCAAAACCATCTCATGAATGTTTGGAAAAAGATAAAACACCCAAAGTGTGTTTAGTTAATGACAATCAATTATCTAAAAAACCCAAATTAAAGTGTTTAGAGCAAATATCAACTAAAACACCAGCTTCAGTGTACTCAAATATTAATACTGTGCTATCTTTAAAATCAGCTCAATTATGTCTTAAGAAAGTCTCAGGCTATAAAATTGCTCCAGAGTGTTTTGAGAAAACTTCATCAACAACTAATAAGGGCGGTCTAAAACGAAAAAAAACTGATCTGGACTGTGATCAAAAGATTGCCAATAAAAAAAAAATTTCCTCGTCAAATTTCAAAGTTCCAGTTGAACCACTTTCAACAAATCCAACAATCAGTAATGATTCTGATACAGAAACCTGTAAGCTTCTGACTTCTGGATTAGGAAAACCATATACAACAACGGCATACAGATTAAGTAATGCTACCAAGTCTGAACATAATGATGAGGTATTTGATAGTAATGTTACCTCTGCCACATATACCACATATACAATGGAAGAAAAGGTTGATGAGAGTGTTAATAATTCTAATGTACCATTTCAAAATAGTAATAATAAGGCTTCTAGAAAAAGACTTTTAGTGAAAAATAAAATTGTAAGTCCTAAAAAAGTCAAAAAATCATTTAAAGTAAAAGAAAAAAGCAAGTCATCCCAAATTCAGCAAAATATTAACTCTGCACGAAGAAGTCAACGCAGTATTACAACCGATACAATTATGAGAATTAAAGAATGTCATAAAAAAGAAGAAGCTAACGAAGAAGACATACCATACCAAAGTTCTCTATCAGATTCCTCTAGTATGCACTCCAAAATATCTTTGCTAAATAGTAATAACAAAGATTGTTCTTTTGATAAGAACACTTCTGAATCATCACCAATCAAAAATGATAAAGATTATGATACAACGCAGCAGGGAGTTCCCAAAGTAGTTCTAACTGATTGCAATAATCCAAACCGAAATCAAAACTTTACCAATCAAAATAGGAAATTACCAGATAGTCATATCACAGATGACAGAACACATAAAGAGAAAACAAACATAGAAAGAAAAAAAAAAAAGTACTGGTATCCTGAAGAAACTAATAAAATAAACCAGCAAACTGTTTGTAAGAAATTTTTCCTTTTTTTGGTATTCATAATTTAATCAAAATATTTTATACTTTCTAATCATTTTATTCCAGTAATTTTTCAGAAAAGGTATCTTGTTCAGAAGTGAGGAATACTTATTCTTTTGCATTTTATTATTATTATTGTTGTTTTGTTGTTGTTGTTGCTGTTGTTGTTGTTGTTGTTGTTGTTGTTGTTGTTGTTGTTGTTGTTGTTGTTGTTGTTGTTGTTGTTGTTATTATTATTATTATTATTATTATTATTATTATTATTATTATTATTATTATTATTATTATTATTATTATTATTATTATTATTATTATTATTATTATTATTATTATTATTATTATTATTATTATTATTATTATTATTATTATTAATATTATTATTATTGTTATCATTATTATTATTAATATTTTTAACTTTTTATATTTAAATCATTTAGGCTCAAATCCAGTCAAAGGTCTTCAGATGAAATCTTGCAGATTTTATCCAGAACTGCCTATGTGTATTGACTGCCAAGAAAATGCTGGAGAGACATACTGTCGTTTCATTATGTTTAGAAGGTTTTTTTTCTTTCAGTGAAAATTTAAAAGTTAATTTTGTATATATATATGTGTGTGTTATTTGGTATGTTCTGTCTCCTTTTAACTTACTCTTAGATTAGATCTAGGAAAAACTAATGGATTTTGCACACCAGATGATGCCATCACAAGTGATCTTGTGCACTGGATATTTGACCATTCAAAAAGTAGGCATGAATGAATTCTAATAAGTTTTTTCATTCTTTCTGCAATATTCAGTTGTACATGCAAGACTTAATTACTTTGAGCAAGTAGTAAAATATTTGTAAATAATCTTTTGCCACTTGCCTAAAGTAATAAAGTCATGCATACATAACTGAATTTATAATATTTGTTTTTATCCACCTGGTTGAAAATATTTTTATTAAAAAGTAACGGTTAGTAATCATGAAAGCTAATTAACTTAAAAACAGTAAAAAAACAATTTTAGAAAATTAAGTTATCAACTGATGAAAATTTTTAAAACTTTCGAGAAACCTGTGTTCAGATGTTGGGGTGATAGTTGATGTAAAAAAGCTACAAGATGTTTTAAATGTTTTACAAAAGAGAGAGAGCAACCATATCATTGAAGATATGTTGATAGAAGATATGAGTGACTAATTCAAAAACAAAGTTATCAGTATATGAGTATTCTACATGGTGGCTTGCACACCATTTTGAATACTTGTAGTATTGATAATTTTGATACATATATGGCGCTTGAGGTAATGTTGAAAACTGTGTATGTAACAAATTAGTCACATGGATTCAGGTCAGGGTGACCACAGATGTGTAGGAAACTGCAACTGATAACATGTTCAGGAAATGTTTTTTGAAAATTTTTCTTTAAGTGCTTTGCAAATGCATGGGTTACCCTCATTCTGCTGAAAGATAACTGTCAAGTATCTCATGATATTATTTGTTGCCTCCTAACATATAAGGCTCCAAAAGGAATGTTGCTAATGCTCTTATCCACACCTTCACTTTTGGTGAATGCATTATATCATTCAATTTCTCTTTACCCCAAATTAATCAATTGTTACTAAAGTAAAGTGTTACTAAACTAAGTGTACTAAGTTAACATCTTACCTAAACTTTCATGCAAAAAATGAAACTAAAAAAAAAAAAAAAAACTATAAAAATTTAGTTATAAGAAATATGAAGAGGAGGCAATAGATCAATTGATTTAAAAAACTCAACAGTGAATAAAATCTTACCACTTTTTCCTGATTTGATTAGGTAATATTTTGTTGTTCCTGTTAGACAATTGTGATGCTTTCAGAGTTTTTATGGATAGAGCATCAAACAGTGATGCACAGTTCACTAAGTTCATGTTCTTAAGACCATTAATACTTGATAAGTATCTGCTGGGACAGGTAGTATGGAGGTTAGTTTTCATTTCTTTCATTAGAGTTACACTGACTTGGGGAATGACTTCTCTAGTAGTGACCTAAGCTAATTTCCTAATAATGCGTAGTGTTTAGCATAAAAGTAAATTACAGCTATAAAAGATTAAACTATGTTTACTTATTAAAACACCCTATAACAAACTAAATAGAGATTCTTAATAATAAACTGATTTGTACAGAAAACAATTTTGAGAAAAAAAATATGCTAAACATAAATGTTTCAGGGGGTTATCAGCCAGGTTTTAGTCTTGATCTGATTGAGCTGAAACTTTAAAAAATTTTTCACTAATTATCAACTTTTCAGGAATTTCAACTTGTCATAAAAATTATATCACTTTCTTGCAACCACCCTATTGAACATATTGATAATTTTAAAGAGGAAATATTTATTACAGTTACTGTTGACTGGCCTCTACATATATTTATATTTATTTGTTGCTTGATAGCAAATCTTGATGTCAACATTTGTAAGCAAATACTTGAAAATGTTGGGGCCCAATTTCAACAATTGGTTCATGAGGAAAGTGAAGCAGTGAAGTGGGGCGGAAAGTTAGGTTTGTTTGTCTAATTTTAAAAAATATAATAAAAAATTTATTAGAGTTTTAGAAAAGAAAAAAAATTTTTCAAAAGTTTATCTTTATTTTATTATTATTTTATTAGTATTTTATTAGTATTTTATTATAATAAAATAAATTATAATTATATTCTATTTTTATTTAAAGGAAGCTTTAAGAATAGTTTTTCCTTGTTTAACTGCCCTTTAGAATTTAAGATTTTTAAATAAATATATATTTTATATGTTTATTAAATTGTTCATAGTTTAACTAAATTATTCTTAATGCTAGATATTGTAGCATGGAAGAGAGCAGTTCTTCAAGTGCGTGAGATGTGTGATATTTGTGCTACGACAATGTTTAACACACATTGGATATGTGACAGATGTGGCTTTGCTGTATGTTTAGACTGCTTTCTAAGCGCTCTTAAGTACGAAGATGATAAAGGTACTTGTATATATTCAAATTTTTTGTGCATTAATGTTGTATTCTATTACATTATGTCTAAATGAGTTATTTTCAGTAAAATAAAAAAGAGTTAAAAGGTTAAAAATTTCTGTCAACTGCATTTGTTTATATAGGGTATAGGGTAAATTGATTATAAATTTTATTTAAGGAGAGAGACACAACTTGTGGCCTTCTTGTCAATACAGTGGGGAACTCTGCTCTCATAAAACTAAACAACTCACTGTTACACAAATCATTCCAAGAAAAGGTTTTTTTTTAACTATGTTAATTTTTGATTTTATACTGTATACACCACCAGTGTGTAAATTGATTGATACTTTAAGCCAATTAAAATGTGTCAAAAAATGTTACATATGTAAGAAAACAAAAATATTAATAACAGTTCTAAAGTATCAACTTTTTTTTTTCTAATTTTTTCTGTTTTTTTCTTAATTTTTTTCTAAATTTCTTTTAATGCTTTTTAATGAAGAGTTTTAATGATCAAAAAATGTTATTAATTTATAATTTAATGTGTTAACAAAGTTTTTTAAGTTAAGTGGTCTCATTAATAAAAACTGTTTGCATGACATTTTTTACAGAAATTAATATTACTTTAGTTTTATATGAACTATGTGACGATCTTCTCAGTGTATGCAAAAAAGTTGGTTTGAAATTTCGGGACTTAGATTTATTGGAGTTTTCACACCCAAAGCATAATTTAGATCCAAACAGAGTTAATGTTTCTGATGATTTCCCATCTGCTCTTGAGTTTCTTGCTTCTATTGCAAATTTTGAAGTATGCATTTGTTGAAATATTTTTATCATTTTGTTGTTTCAGTTGGTAATTGTTATAAAAAATTTCAGTTTATCAATTGTAGTGGACAAAAAATTTTAGTTTATCAATTGTATTGGACATAATTATCTTTTTTATTTTGAAACTTATATAAAAAAATTTCTTTTATTATGTTGTTATTTTTGTTTTAATATTTTTATGAGTTTTTTAAAATTTTATGTTTGTTCTTCATAGAGTCAAGAAAACATAAAAAATGAATCTCGGCATGCTGATTGTAATAGCATCAATGAGCATGATAAAGAATGCCGGTGGTTTTGTAACAATAGAATGCTGCATATTTTAATGCCACATTTTTCACAGTCCACTATGTTACTCTTCCAGAAGGAATGGCAAAAAGGAGCTGTAGGTTTTTCTATTAGTTTTTTTATGCAAGTTTTTTTTTTTTTTCATTTTTACTTTTAAAAATAGTTTTCTTTTTGAAAGTTACCATGATTACCATGAAAATGAAACTGTGTTTTTTGTTAAATTTCTTTGAAGCCTGTTATTGTCTCGAATGTTCATAAATTTCTTAACGAAGAACTTTGGTCTCCTGATGCTTTCAACAGAGATTTTGGTTAGTAAAGAAAAATTTCATTTGCAAACACAACTTATTCATTATACAAATTATTATACAAATTATGCACAAAAATTTTTTTTAAAAATTTGTTTTTAATAATTTTTTTTTCTTTTTGATAAAAAAAAAAAAAAAAAAAAACAGAAAATGAAATTAGTTAAAAGTCAATTAGACTTTTAAATTATATAAGTCTGTGTTAATTTTGATTGCTATTAATTAGTGTAACCATGCAGATTACTAGTTTAAAGATAATTGAATAAAATGCACAAGTAAAAAAATAAATACTAAAGTTTAATTGAGCTAAGGTTTAAAAATCTAAAAAAAGATTAACATTTTAAGAACTACTCTTATGCCATCAACTTAATCAATTTCATGTACATCACATTAGGCACCTTCTACTTAGTTTATTTTGAGTAGAACTTATCAGTTAAGTGTTGCTTTGCGACCAATTAATTTTATTTCAGTTGATATCGGAAATCTAGCTGATATGTTATGTGTGCATGAGCCTCATCCAGTTGAAATTGGTTGTGGTTGCTTTGGGTGTATTCTTTGTTGTTAATGGAATAAGGCGCATTTCAGTTTTATGGGATTTTAAAAATGATTATTAGTTCAATTTTTACATACCAAAACATTGTAAAATATTTCATTATGTCTTTTAAACCACTACCATATTTATTGAGCTGCCAGTATATTTTAAATTCATCTCAAAATATTTTAAGTCTGAACTTTTGTGCTACTCAATTGCACAAAAGTTCAGACTTAAAATATTTTGAGATGAATTTAAAATATATTTTTTAGGACTAAAATGTTTTGGTCATTATATTTTGGTCAAAAATGACCTAAGTACTATTTTTTTGAATAAAGTTTTCATTTTCTAGCCAATCAGAATTAATTTTCAGCTTGAGTAAATTCACTCAATTAAACTTTAGTTCATAGTTTTTTTTTGTATCTCATTAAAATTAAACACTTTTTTTTGACATTAAAAAACAAGAAAGCGTGGAAGTAGTAAAAACTCAAATTTATTTGGTTTTACAGGGCATGAATTTAATGATGTTGTTAACTGCTTGACTGGAAAGATCTTAGAAAATTTTCCTATTGATAACTTCTGGCGTGGTTTTGAAAGTGTAACAGGTAAAAAAACTTGTTATTCCAATCATTGATTTTGTAATAATTGATATCTGATGTATTAGCTATAACTTAAGTTATTGATTAATATTGGTAACTAAGGGTAAGCCCAGGAAAAATTACTTTAAGAAAAATTAGTTTTTTCTCATTAAAAATCATATAATGTTCTTCTTGCTAGCATTTATAACAACTTTTAACACTGCTGGTTTAGTGCTCAAAGCCTTGGGTTTCTTTTTTACTTTCTTCAAACTCTCCTTTAGTTTGTGTGCGTCATCTATTCATTCTTACCTTGCCTGATGTAAAAGCTTGTTGCTAGTGATCTCTCTGTTCACTTAATATATTCCACAAGTGTCAGATGTATTAATTCTTTTAACTGCAACTGCATCTTTTAAGCGCTTCAATAATCCAGGAAATGCGCGCATCAGTTCAATAATCCAGGAAATGCTGAATCAGTTCTTGCCATAGATAGCGCACAGGCACTTTGCTAGGTATATTTTATAGCCTTAAATACACTAGTGTCAAGTGGCTGAAGAATGCTACTTATATGAGCTAGTAAGCACAACAACTCTATGTTGTTAATTATGGCAAGCTTAACAACCTCTGGAGATAAGTGCAAATTGACCATCAAAAATCAACACTTGAATTCAATTCAGGCCACTTGTTCCAGCAACAAATACTTTTGTTAATTAGTCAAAGAATTCTTCTCTCTCCCTCCCTCCCTCCCCTCTACTCCCATCTACCTAGAATAGAACGCATCTTTAGGACAACCATAGCATCATTTGTTATAAAGGTGTTTATTTTTATATCAAACATACATTGGCATATACTCATAAACTGCTGAACAGCAATTATGTATGGTGTACATGGATTTTATTGAAGTTGCCATTGTTTTGTGCAAGTTTTTAACACCATGTTCACAGAACATTATCTAGCTGCTGGTATCTTTAGAAACCTGCCTCATATACTGAGCTTTTCAAAGAAGTCATTCACTACAGCAGGATTACATATGCCATGTTTGCTCCTATGATAAACACATTTTTAAATGAATGAGTAGGGAGACCAGGGCAAGATGCAACAGTGTTGTTTAATAGTTAATTTTTTGTTTTTTACATTATATAGCTAATTACAGCACATTATAAAAGATTTATAAAAATAAAAAAATAAAAAATGCAAAAGTTTTTACAATTTTTTTTTTTTTTATATATAAAATTCTTGCGTTTTCAAAAGTTTTCTTGGTTTTACTATAAACTAAGAAGTTACAAACTGAAAACAAATCTTTTTTAAACACAAAAAGCTAAAAAAAAAAAAAAAAAAAAAAAGGTTTAAGGTATATAGTTATATATTAACTAGTGTGATGGTTCCTTTATGGCAACAAATTTCTTAATGTATATTGAATTGCAATACAATTGCAGGTTTTATTGATTTTATGCACTTTTCTAATTAGTTATAACAATAATGAGACCATTTTCCTTCCTTTTGGTTGCTTCATAGAGTTCAAAAAGGAATCTGAAATCATCTCTCCATCCTGGGTTTTCTTTTTTAATTTTTATTTGCCAGAATAACACTTTTGTAAATCTTCATATCCTGCCAAAATGTCTTTCATGAACCGATAGTTGATGTTAGGTGACTGTGAATCTATTGGGAATAAGTAATACATCAAGTGCTGAAGAACTAGGTCAATGTTGAGAACCAAGCTGAGGCTTCTCTAGACCCTTTTGTCTGAACTGTGTCTGTAGTTTAGTAACAACACCATTTTTGTGACTTGACTTGATAAGGACACTTTTTACACCAGCATAGCAGTAGATTTTGTTGTTTGATAATTTCAAATAACAAAATTTGCTGTTATGCTGGTGTCAAAAGTGTCTGATTCTTCATTTGGTTGCTTTCTATATTTTTCAAATATTTTTATTTAGTTTGTTAACTTTTGCTGTAACTTGTTGCTTAGAAATAAAAAGGAAGCTCAGCTTCTCCCAAAGCTTTAGCAACTCCTCATAAGAATCTACTTTACTTGGTCGGCTCGTCCTTTGACTTCATTGTACAATCCCAAAAACCTACCAAAATCGCCTCTCTTCTAATGCATTCTACACATTATATCATGAATGTTCTTTTGTAGTTGTTGTTAAATTCTGTAATTATTGTTAAATTGTCCATCCATTTTTTTCTAGTTGATTCTAATGCTGACTTTGATTGTTTATTATCAAGAGACATGTTTATTTGAATCTGAAAATATAATACAATATATTCAATGAGAAATGAGTATTAAATTAGAAGTATTGTGTAATATCATGTACCAAATTATTTGGGTGTAGGAGGTTTTTACATGACCAACAGGAAATAACATCAAAAAACTAAAATACAGACAAAAGTTCCTCAACAGCAACATTAGGGAAATCAATGTTTTGAAAAAAGTCATAACTCTAACATATAATCAAAAAAACTCTTTTTATTCACTTTTTTTAAGCTTATATTTACATATAAAGTATAATGCGTAGTTTACTTTGAGTGTATATATTTTATATATATACAGTAGCGTCCAAAAGTAATTGGAGAAACACCTTTTTCGGTTACATTTTTTCATCAAGTTAATATTTTTAAATGAAATTTTGAATAAGCATGTCAAATTATACTACAGTTATGAAAAAGAAAACAAAAATCATAATTTGGGAGTAATTACTATAAATTTTAATAAAAGAATGGAAATGATTGGCTCAAAAGTAATTGGACAAACTAAATATGTCGTTTAAAATAAAAACTTTCTCAACAAATGTTAAATTTTCAGCATTTTTTATGAAGATTTCTGTTAAATAATATTTGTCATGTTACATAGTATTATATTCTGTTACATAATGTATATAATCTGTGCATAATCCTAGTTCATCATCCAAATTAATTAAAACATCAATTGGTATTTCCTCCCAAGTGCACTTAATCAACTCAAACAAATCACACTGATTAGATGGTTTTGAACACTAATTTTTATCTCAATATGTTCCCAAAGATGTTCGATTGGGTTCAGGTCCGGAGATTGTGACGGCCATTCCAAGATACGAACTTTCTTTTTAGCTAAAAATTCTTTGACTAGCTTGGAGGTTTGTTTTGGATACAAACATATTAAACTTTGACTCATTAATCTATAGTATTTTCAACCATTGGTTTGCTGTCTAATTTAGATGTTCTTTAGTGAATTTTAACCATGCTCTATGATTTTTTGCAGAAACAAAAGGTTTTTTAACAGGACAGCGGCCAAAAAAATTGCTTTGTCATAAGCAACGCTTTACTGTTGCATAAGAGCAAGAAATTTGATGTGACTGTATAAATTCTCTATGAATTTCTTTAGCACTCTTGCGCGCATCTGCCTTTGATAATCTTACTACAGCATTATCTTGGCGAAAAGTTGTGATTTCAAGCGTCCTGACTTTGTTGAAACTTGGAAGTGACTCCGTTGGTGAAAAACTTTTAATGTATAACTAACTGTTGATTGCGGAATGTTCTATTGAAAATTGTCGCACAGTCTTACCATTATTACATGCTTGTACAATAAACTTTTTCACTGCCTCGCTTAAATATTTATGTCCCATTGCAAATTATTGATCATCGAATGTTTTTACAAAAATCTGCCTTCAGAAAAAGAAGTTAAAATAGTCTAAGTTATATCTACATTGTTAGAATTTAGTTTGTCCAATTACTTTTGAGCCAATCATTTCCATTCTTTTATTAAAATTTTGAGTAATTTCTCCCAAATTAGGATTTTCTTTTTGTTTTTCATAACTGTAATATGATTTGACATGCTTATTCAAAATTTCATTTAAAAATGTTTACTCGATGAAAAAATTTAACCAAAAAGATGTTTGTCTAATTACTTTTGGATGTTATTGTTATATACAGCAGTACTTTATATGTTAATAAAACTATGAGTTAAAAAAAAGTCATTAAAAAGAGTTTTTTTTTAACTCATAGTTTTATTAACATATTATCATTTTTATTAACATAGATTATTGAAAACAAGATATATTTTTTTAAAAGTTTTTTTTTTTAATTTTAAGTGGAAAAAATTGTTTATTTTTGTTAAAACTGATAAGTATCATGTAACCTCTTTATATAATTTAAATGTTCCAATTTATTACCTTCTGTGTATTTAAAACCTTTTTTTTGTAGATCGTCCTGTGGTTGATGGTTCCATTTCTCTACTTAAATTGAAGGTAAATAAGAATTGAAAATTGAAATATTTTCTACAATGAAAAGCTAAATTTACTTAAGTTAAAGAATTTATATATGAAAAAATAAATCCAAACAAAAAAACAGCATCACACGTTCACATCACATGTTCATGTTAATAAAGTTCTATTTACAATAAAATCCTAACAATGTAAATTTTAAATTAATTTTAATGTTCCAACAAAAGTTTATAAAAATTTAGTAAGAAAACCTTAAAAAAATCTTTAATTTAAAAATATTTTTAATAAATTATGAAATACAAATTTTTGTCAAAAATATTCTATCTATAAGATCGAAAATAAATAAATAAAAATATGATTCTTACAATAAGATTTCAGCAATAAGTTTCTAAAATGAAATTTTAACAATAACATTGTCATTTTGAAAAGTTTGAATTGCTTTAGGACTGGCCTTCAGGTGAAGATTTTCAAGAAAAATTGCCAGAGAGGTAAAAACAATATTTTCAAAGTATCTTATGCAAATCTTTTTTTGATAAATATACTGTGAGGAAGTGTAAATGAAGTATGTGGGGAGGTTGTTTGTTGGGAAGTTGTGAGGGGGAAATGTTCATGAATGTCTATGTAAATGATGGGTGTATGAATGTTTATTGTATTGCCATGTCGATGCTGTTAAGAATAACAAATGGTTAAGGAGATATGGACATGAGGGTTAAATGGGAAGAATGTGTTGGTAGAGGGTTAAGGGTCTAGGGACTGTTTGAGTAGGAAAGGGCAAGAGTTAGCTGTAAGGGTTTTGTAGTTATTTTTCAATGTATTCTCATTATAATGGTTCTTGCAAAAAGACTCTTATCAATGTGTAATGGCTAGAGTATTTAGCATTCTTTATTCATTATTTGTTAATCTCAATAAATTACTTCACTGCTTTTTCTTTAAACCAAAAATCTTTTTTCTCTTTTATTAAATCCAGCAGCAAGAGCTTCCACTGACTTTTTTCAAACAAAATCTCTATTTTATTTTATTTTGATGTTTTTTTAAAAATTTTGTTAGCTGTTTGTTTCTTGTTTTTATATCAATAAATCTTTGTTTTTATATCAATATATCTTTTATTATAGAAATATCTTTTGTACTTTATTTGTGTATCAAGCTTTTTCCTTTTTTTTTTTTTTTGTTACTGTGTTTCTTGTTTTTCTTCCTTACATTTTTTCAATTAACATGATTACCTTTGAAAAACTCAAAACTCAAAACCATTACAAAATTTCCATAGCTATGCTAATGTTTAATTTTTTTTTGAGTTTGAGTTTTTTTTTTTTTTTTTTTTTGTATATATATGTAACTTATGGTATTACATTATTGTTATTACATTATCGTTATTACATTATTGGTATTACATTATCGTTATTTTTACTGTAAATGTTATACTACTCTCCCTACTTTGTTTTTCTCTCCATCTTTCATATTTATACACTTGAGTCTTCCTTTAAGTTGCTTACCTTTCAAGTTCTCTGTAAAAATAGTAAAATCTTTTTGAAACTTGACAAAAACTATGACAAAAATTTAGAGAGTTAAATCAAAGCAAGATATTGCTAAATCGGAAATTACTACATGGATAATTTCTTCTCCATTGCACAAAATTGTAAGATATTAATTTAATCTGTGTCAAGAAAATAACTTATATTGGATGAAGCCCTATGTATCCAGACATCAAAAATGTAAAAATTGAAATCCAATTATTTTTTCCCCTGGAGAAAATTCATTTCAATTTTCTATTATCTTCTACACATGATAAGGAAATGATAGCTTTTCAAAATATAGCGTTTTTACAACATTCAAAAAGAAAGTTTCTTTAAATAAAAGGACTATGAAAGCATGAAACTAAATCCTGTGTAAAAAAAAGTTTGAATTAGATGTGTTTTCAAAATAAATCTTAATGATTATTGTTTCAAAAAAATTCTTTGTATTTTCTCCTGTTTATAAGTGTTTACAGCTGTAGTCAATGATGCAGGCCAGAAGCCTGTTAACATAGTCAGGGTGATCCACAGACTGCTTGTACCTCTACCAGTGGGCTCTGAATTGATAATGAGTTGCCTCAGTAGCTTGCTTGCCAATTACACTAAGGGGAGTTTCTTCATATCAACAAACTGTTTGATGCAAAAAAAAAACACAGCATACACCTTTGTTGTAACACTGCACATTGACAGTGCTAAGAATAAGTTTTTAACTGATTTATGTTTTCACTAAAATCTTCTAATAGTTGGATTTCAATTTTATTATTTTTGGAGTCTGGTTACAAATGGCTTTTACCCTATGAAAGTCATTTTCTTGGGCAGCTCTAATTAATAGCTCACAATTTTGTGCAACAAAAATAAATGTCTTACTTGCATCTGAGTTAGTTACTTGCATCTGAGTTAGTTACTTGCATCCTACTTTCATCTGAGCTTGTTTCAGAGACTTGTTGTATATTTGTTATTTACATTTTATTATTAGATATCAAGACTTAATAAAAGCATTACCAGCTCCATGTTACACTCACAGAAATGGGCAGCTGAACCTAGCGGCTCGGTATATGTGCTACTCTTTGCCTTTTTTATGTGGTTTTTTTATTTCTATAGTTTTTTCTTATAGTGCATCTGTTTTTCTCAATGTTTATGGTTGTTAGGTATATATTGTGTTGAATCTTAAGTGAATGCTTTAAAAATTTTATTTTTAAAGACTTTTACTTTTCAATTTTGTTTTTTAAATAGACTTCCTGATTTTTTTGCTGTCCCTGATCTTGGTCCGAAAATGTACAATGCCTATGGTAATATTTTTTGAATAACATAACATTCATTTACTGCTACATCTCTTTCTATATCTTGAAAAATATAAAGGATATATCTGTATATACTAGGAAAGAATATATCTGTAATATAGGAAAATGCTTAAGAAATTTAATTAAACATACTCACATAGTATTTAACACCATTCTTAATTAGCTGTTTTACTAATAGGTTCTGCTTCACATGCAAGTGCAGGTACTACTAATTTACATCTGGACATATCAGATGCAACCAATGTGATTGTGAGTTTTTGTTTTTTATTTCTCTTAGTTTTATTTAAAATAGAGTTTACTAGTTTAAAGGAGATATTGTAATCATGGAGATTAACATGCTAGAAAGTTCTAGATAGCAATATGAAAACTATGTTAAAGATAACTTAAATACACGTTTTTAGGTTTATGTGGGGATACCTAGAGAAGAGGAACATCGACAAAAAGAAATTAGTGGTAACTTTTATTCATAATTAGATTATCTTTAAGTTATCTTTTTTTTTACCATTGAAGTTAGTTATATTGAAGTTAAGTTAGTTAATATTGTTAACCTGTTTATGTTAACCTCTTTATGTTAACCTCTTTATGTTAACCTCGTTATGTTAACCTCTTTATGTTAACCTGTTTATGTTAACCTGTTTATGTTAACCTGTTTATGTTTTTTATGTACTTTTTATCTTATCGAAGCTATGATTAATAAAAGTTGGACGCTTTACTTTTTAGATGCAATTAAAATTATTGATTCGGCTTGCTGTGAGGCTACTCGTAGTAGAATCAGAGAGCTAAATGTTAAACCGGTATAAATTTGACTTCTTCAGATAAAGACAAAATTTTACCAATTTTATAATTGGGTAAAAAAAATAAAAATTTTAAAAATATTAAAAATTAAAAAATATAAAATTTTCTTGGAAACACATTGGTAAATGTCTCTGCTTCTTCCAGTTTGTTTTAGTAATTTAACTTAATATCCTTTTCATTTACAGGGAGCTCTTTGGCATATTTTTCCTGCTCATTCTGCTGAAAAAATTCGACAATTTTTACGAAGAGTAAGTTCTATTAATACACTTAATCGCAAAATTAATGCATCACTTATACATTTCAATTTATTTTAAATGTCATCAATATTATCATATATTTTGACAAACATATTAAAAAAAGAAGACATGAACATAATTTTTTTGATGATAATGAAAAAATAAAATGATTATTATTGTTATGCACACTAATACAGCTTAAATTGAAACATTTTTGGCTTATAAATAACTAGTGTTACCACTCTTGATGCTATTACAGCCTGACAGTGCCGTGGTATACTTTCAATTAGAAATTGTTTCTTAAGGATATCTTTCCACACGCAGATAAGACTTTGTTGCAGCCTGTCTAGGCTGTTAGGTGGTGGATGTTGGCTTCTAACATGGCGTCCCATTATTTCTCAAAGATGCTCTATTGGGTTCATATCTGGGCTGCAAGCTGGCCACTCCAAAATCTTGAATATTAACATGTTTTAAGTATTCAGTAACAGTATGTGATGTAGAGGTCTAGCATTATCTTGCATAAGAAGCAATCCATCTCCAATATACAGTGCAAAAGGTACCACAAAAGGTTCTAAAATGTCTGCTATGTATCATTGAGAAGTCAGACCTCCACCATCAACAATAAAAGGCTCTGTGCGAGCTGTTAAAGTTATTCGGCTTCATACCATCAATCAGCCATCTCCATATAAAATGGTTTCTTAAATGTTACAAGTGAAATATCTTTAATTTGGACTTCTCTACACTCTTGGGGAGCGATTAGAACTTACATGGCAAAACCTTGACTCTTCTGTAAATAAGACCTGTCCTTAATCATGTATTCCCAGTTCATATGCCACCTTGCAAATGCCAGTCTGTTTCTTCAGTGGTCTACAGACAATCTTGGACCAGTAGCTGCTGCCTGAGATTGTAAATTTAAACCATGAAGTCTTCTTCTTATGGTATCTTGACTAACAGAAGTTCCATGAACCTCAGCAAGTTGTATTTGCAGACTTCAGCAAGTTGTATTTGGTGCAGTAGTGAACCGTTCTCTCAGTGTTAAAAGCAATAAAAACTGGTTCTCCACAACATTGGTAGCTCGTGGTCTGCCTTGGCAAATCGTCTAGCATGAGCATTAGTCTCTACAAAGAATTGCAGTGAAGTGCAGCAGTGAACCATTCTCTCAGTGTTTGAAGCATTAAAAATTGGTCCTCTATGGCATTCATAGCTCGTGGTCTGCCTTGGCCAAGTCATCTAGCGTAATCATTGGACTCTAAAAACATTTGTAGAACCCTACCGACTGTTGTATGAGACACTTCAAATCTTCTACCAAGTTTGCAATTTGTTAATCCTTCGTTGCACAAACTAACAATTGCAACACATTCATTACGACTTAAATTTTGTCTATAAATTAAATTTTGTCTCTAAATTTTGAACGCTGCATTGCGAACAGATGTATTGCTCAAATGACAGTCATCTTTTCTACTGTCAATACATTTTAAAACCAATACATACTTGTCTTTTAGAAGTGAGGTTTAATTACAGCAAAACATGCTGCCTATGAAAAGCTGCTATAATTTTTAAATTAAATAAGGGAAACAGAATAAAACCAACAAAAGGCGTAACAATAAACATTATCATCTTTGCAATTGATAAATCCTGGAATTGCATAACATTCTTCGAAATAAGTCGGAATTTATAAGTAAGTAGTGCGTTAATTTTGCGGTTAAGAGTGGTAAAATTGACTGACTGGGAGTCTGGGAATTATTAACAGTATAACTCACTGGAGGTGAGTTTTAAAATGTGCAATTAAATAAAATATGTTATTAAAAATACTTTAAAATATATGCAATTATTTAGTAATTCTCAAGAAATAACTTAAGTTATATTGATAAGAAAAAATTTAATTATTTTCTTATTAATTACATACACACATATTTATTTATTCATTTATTTGTTTATTAGGGTATAAGTATATTACTGTTTGTAAATATTTAGGTATCAATCGAGCGTGGTATTAAATTAAACCCTTACTCTGACCCTATACATGATCAGGTAAGAAAAATTATAATCTTTATTAAAAATCTTTATTGAAAAGTACTTCAATTTGGTCAATTTGATTCATTAACACTTTTTTGTTCTAAATGAGGCTTTTAAAAGGTTGGTTGACTTTGTTAAGCCCTGAAAAATTAAACGTATCAAGTTAAGTACGAATGCTGAAAAAATGCACTGAAACTTCAACACATTGAAAAAAAAAAGTGTGAAAATGTAAACTTTTTTTATTTTTTAGTCTTTTTACTTGGACAAAGAACTGTTGGATCGTTTACAGGAAGAAGAAGGCGTAGTTGGGTTTGCCATCTGTCAGTGTTTAGGGGATGCTGTTTTTATCCCGGCTGGAGCCCCTCACCAGGTACTTAATCTCCACAGTTGCATTAAAGTTGCAGAAGATTTTGTTGGACCAGAGGTAATGAAGTATTTTGCTTTTAGAAATAGCATATTTAAGCTTAATTTTTCTAATTGATATTTTTTATATATTTTTTAACATATATTTTGCTCAGCACATGTCTCATTGTATCCAACTTACTCAAGAGTTCCGCCACCTATCTGATTTTCATACAAATCACGAAGACAAACTTCAGGTTTTTTAATTATTTTTTTTGTGGCTCTAAATGTGTTACTTTTGTGCTTATTTTATTAGCAGTTTCCTATCTAAGCTTTTTTTTTTTATAATCTTTTTTATAATTTTAGTTATATAATCATCTCGTCACCGGTACATCAGTCTTTTTGTTGATTTTAGGTGAAGAACATCCTCTTCCACACGGTCAAAGATTGTTTAGGGGTTATGAAGCAGTATTACAATCTCTAAAAGTCGATGACAATCTTTAATTCATGAAAAAAAAACTATTTGGATAAATTTGAGTTTGTCTCGTTTTGCTGCAGAACTTTTATAAACTCTTGCTTTTTTAATTTTTTTGAACGTCAGTTTTCGTTTCTCTGTTATTTAATGAACGTGAATTTTCGTTTCTCTGTTATTTAATGAACGTGAATTTTCGTTTTTCTTTTCTATTAACAAAGCTTAACAAAAACAAAACCTGATATTTGTGAATTGCGAATTTTTAACTTTTGAAAATGTAGTTGTAAAAGTTTTTTTTTTATGGCGATATCTGCTATCACACATACACACTGAGTATATATATATATATATATAGTATATGTATATACGAGTAGTAAAACCTTTGTTAATATCTGTATTGGTATTTATATATTTTTGGCTTAAAACAGATCGAAAATAATAAAAATAACACCAAATTTAACAAAGAAAACTTTTCAAAAAGGGTTTAAAAAAACGGATGTGATTTACTATTCATCTGCTGTAAAAAATTTCGGTGTAGGGCTCAGGTGACTCAAGTATTTTAGTAACTCGTAAAATGAACTTTGAGGATCAAAAAAAAAAACCAAAACTATGCTTAAATTATGTTGTTAAATCTAAAAATCAAATTCTAGTAAACGAAACATTCCAAATATTTCGTACAGCAAAAAATTAAAAGTTTCGCATCAACTTTGTGTTAATGAATAGGCCGGTGTAGTATGAGATTTTTACTCCCACTTTTTTTTTACTCCCCAGTAAAAATCTAATATGAAATTTTTACCGCGGAGTAAAAAACGTGTATGAGATTTTTACTCTCAAATTAATTTTAGCGAAATTACAAATAAACAAGACATGCACGCCAGATTTGCTGATATATTTAGTTATTTAAAATACAGAACGTATCTAAAAGAAGTTTTAAATAAAGGTGATAAAGCCAATTTTAGAAGGCAAACAAAGCCATTTATAGTTCATAATAATGAGCTATATCGTTTAAATAAAGCTGCAAAGGTATTCTATTATTTCAAAATGTTTTAAACAATTTTGTCATTTTTATCCTGTTATAACTAGAACCTAGTTACCAGTTATAGTTTTTTTTTAGAGAAAAGTTATTTGGAGCAGAGATGAACAACAAAACATAATAAAGCTTGTTCATGAAGGAAACGATATCTTTGTTGAGTCCAAAGCTTTATCTGGTCATACAGGTATTAATAACACTACACATCACATTCAAAGTAGATTTTTTTGGTATGCAATGACAAAAGATATTATAACCTATGTTTCCGAATGTGACCAGTGTCAAAAGTCGAAAAACAGGAAACTTCAGTCAAAACCATTGCTACAAAATGTTTTAATTCCAAAAGGTAATATGAAGCAAGTAGGAATTGATTTAACACAACTACCAAAAGTTAATGGCTATAAACATCTGGTCGTATTAGTCGACTACTTCAGTAAATGGGTTGAAGTAGAAGCACTTACTGATAAAACTGCTAGAACTGTGGCTTTTTTTTTTGTATAAACAGATATGTCGACATGGTTGTTTTGAAATTCAAATAAATGACCAGGGTCGTGAGTTTGTAAATGAAATTTCTAAAGAACTTCACTCAAAAGCAGGAACAATTCAAAGAATTACGAGTGCATATCATCCTCAAGCAAATGGATTAGTAGAGCGACAGAATCAAACAATTAAACGTACATTAGTAAAGGTCCTGGATGAGGCTGCTCTGGAATGGCCATACATTATTGATAGTGTTTTATTTTCATTGAGAGTTAGAAAACATAAGTCTACTGGGTTTTCACCATTTTCATTGCTTTACCAAAGGGAAGCAGTTCTTCCTATTGATTTAGATTGCAGTTTAATTGATTTTAATGATGATAACGCTCTTAGCAATGATGATTCCTCCAACAAAAAAATAATTTCAGAAACCTTTTATGCAATGAATAAAATGAAGAATGAACTTTTTGATGAAGCCTATCAAAATATAGAAAAATCTCAAAAAAGGCAAAAACTTGATTATGACAGGAGAATTGCTCCAAATTTTAAAATTAGCATAAATAAAAAAGTGTTGCTAAGAAATAGTAGACGTGATGATAGAAAAGGCGGGAAACTTGTAAAGCCTTGGACTGGACCATACATTGTAACATCCATTTCAAGCACAAATAACTGTACCTTGAAAAATCTAAAGGGGCAAGTTTTAAAAACAAAGTACAACTTCACAATGTTATGTTTATATAATGAAAAAATAACTGATGGTAAACAAGAAATCACATTCAATCAAATGAATATGCAAATTTCTATTGATAAGATTGGAAAATATGCAACTATTGAAATGAGAACTTCTATTTCTGAAAAATTTGGAATTGGTATTACCAAAAATATATTTACTGCAGATATTAATCTACTTTCATGTCCAAAACAACTACACAGTACCAGAGGCGATGGTAATTGCTTTTTTAGGGCAATATCTTATATCATTACAGGCAGTGAAAGCAGTTATGAAATTATAAGAGAAAAAGTTGTAAGACATATGTGTACCCATATTAATGATAAAATGGCTTCATATCAATCGGTCATAACATATCTAAATGAAAGTGGTATGAGTGATAATGCAACATGGGCAACTGATGCAGAAATAATTAAGTGTGCCTCATTCATGGGTATTGATATAAAAGTATATAGCAAATATGGTGAGGAATTAAAATGGCTGACTTACCCATGTAGTTTAACACTTACTCAGCTTAGTGAACATGCTATATTCCTTGACAATTCAACTGCAAATCACTTAAATGTTGTACTAATCACTTAAATGTTGTATATATATATATATATATATATATATATATATATATATATATATATATAGAGAGAGAGAGAGAGAGAGAGAGAGAGAGAGAGAGAGATTTTGACAGTGCCAAAGTTCCTTGAATAATTTAAATTTACTTGCTTTAATTTCTAGGACCTAACAAATAAATTATAATAATTTCTTTGTTAATATTTCCTTTCCGAGATATGAAATATAATAGGCGGTGTGAATAAAAATAAGCAATTGCTTTTGCTATGTGTTTTAGGAGCAATTACTTTTACGTAAAGTGGAGCAATTGCTCCGAAAACACATAGCAAAAGCAATTGCTCATTTTTATTCACAACGCCTAATGTAATAATCAATACTCCTAGCATTTGTGCCCATATTTATGGTAAGGTATGGGTTTTATCGCACTATTTTCCATAACAATTTAAATATCGTTTTTTCAAGGTTGTCAAGGGGAAAAAAACTCATTTAATATTAAGTTTAAATTTAAAGTTTAAAACAAATTTATTTATGTTATGTAAGTTTAAAACAAATTTATCACTATCGGGAATAGAATATAAATTTTACAGATACCTGCGTACTTAATCCGTTTTAATTAAAATAATAAAACAATTTTTACTTTCATTATGATTTTAATTCGTCATATTGAAATGTAGGAAATAAATTATTTTTAAAAAGTTGTTTGCTACTATATGTAAATTAAAATTTTAGTTAACAATAAAATTATTATTAAAAGTTTAACTTTTAAAAGCACTATATAAACATAACGGGAAAAACATCTAAAGGAAGTAAAAATCTCATAAAGAGAGTAAAAATCTCATACGCGTTTTTTACTCCCCGGTAAAAATTCCATATTAGATTTTTACTGGGGAGTAAAAAAAAAGTGGGAGTAAAAATCTCATACTACACCGGGTGAATAAAAATGAGCAATTGCTTTTACTCAGTAATTGGTCAGCTTTACGTGAATAAAAACTTCAGCAGTTTTCCTCATACTTTTATTCACGTAAAGGTAAGCAATTTACTCAGTAATTCCTCAATTTTACGTGAATAAAAACTAAAGAAACATTGTTGTTACCTGATCTTTGTGTTAATGAATGTAGATTCAATTAGTGGTGTGGAGAGAGGCAGAGTTAAATAAAAAATTAAAAAAAAAGGCAGGATAGAGTTACACGGTTTTTTTTGGCGGAAAACGTCTAAAAAAATTTCCATTTAATTCAAGAAGTTGGCTTTACTAATCATTTTGTTGATCGTGTGGTAAACCACATTCAATCGCTTCACCTTATTCCTTTAAAGGGTCTTTGTAATGATAATATTTTTGGAAAGAATCTGAAAAACTAGATAATTGGCTATGATCATAAAGTTATTACCAGAGATGGCCTAAAGATACCAAAAGATAGCAGCAAAAACACCTTCAAGTGTAACATCCCCGTGTAACAGAGACCAATCAATTTTTATTGCTTGTTTAGTGAATTATTTAGGAGTGGAAACGAAAGGCTTGAAATCAAATAGTAAATATGGAGGGCAGAGATGTTATGAGACTGAAACACGCAAAGGTACAGACATAAGAGAAAATCATAGTTTTCTGTTTTAATGGTAAAGTTGTCAGCCATATTAAATAGGAACTAAAGCACAAAATGACAGGTGACAGTATTGCTGTTTCTGTTACAAGTCTAGAATTCGGGAGTAAAAACGAGTTCTACTTTGAACTCTGAATCAATTTCTGCAATTTGTATTGACACTACTGCTGCAAATAGTGTCAATACAATTGCAGAAATTGATTCAGAGTTCAAAGTAGAACTCGTTTTCTAAGATTGAAAGGATTAATAGTAGACTTTATAAGAATTTAAAAAAAAAAACAACCCATTACTTTTGTTAATGTGTTTGCAAACAAATAAACTGCACATTATCCATGTCTGCAAGGCAAAAACTGTAATTAAAAGCAAAAGTCCAAAAAATACAGTTCACTAAAATTTTAAGAAGAAACGAGAACAATATTTTACCGTTTATTTCTAATCCTGATGCTAACTATAGATTTAATAAGGTTTTCAGAGAAATCACTTTTATTTTTTATATATGCATTAACTTTGATAAATGAAAAGATTTCAAAATTTATCAGCCTGGTGCTTACAACACCGGTGCTTGCCACGCTGGTCCCACGGTCCTTGAAATTTCATCACCAGTAATTGATTCTCTATGCGAACATCAAAAAGAAAACGTTTCTCAAACGTGCTTTAAAATTGCTATTTTCCGTGAATCCATGTTTCCTCAGTCGTTCAAAACATTCATTTTTAAATGACTTTTAATACTTCACAAATTACACTAAAAGAATGGAACTTGCCCAACTAATTCTATTCTCAGGCTTTTTATCAACCAAAGAAACTGTCAAATAACATCTAAAATGGTTCTTAAACGAGGCTCATATCTTCTGAAGACCATCTCCAGCAATGTGTCTGAAATAAAAGTCTTTAACGCAGTTCTCAGCATAAACAGGATTGATCAATGTTTACTAAATGTCTGAAGCTGACCAGATGACAACCAGATTACAAATGACCAGATGAAAACCAGATTACAAATGACCAGAAAGTTACAACTACAGCTAAAAACCTGTTGTTTGTACTCGTTTTTCATTTGTGCTAAAAAATAGTGTTTCGATTAATTTGTAAATTTATTGGAACTTAAAACTGTTTTTTTTCTTTCATTTATATTATAAAAAAAAATTTAAGATTCAATAAATTTACTAACTAATCGAGACAAAAGAGACGACAAGGAAACCTTTTGGGTAGTGAGAGTTTTCTTTTAAGATTTTTTACGTTTTTGGATTTTTTTACGTTTTTTTTTATGTTGTTGGTTTTTTTAAAGAAATCAAAAAACTGACCAAGAGAAAAATCGACAGGGTTCAAATATGGTAAAGTATTTCCTTCTTCAGATAGCAACGCTTTGTTTGGGATTTCAAAACAACTTTTTTTCAAAAACAAGAACTACACTCATCTGTTGTAATTGTTGCGGGATAGTTAAGCTATTTCCAGATTAAAAGCAATAAATATCCAAACGAACATTCCATAAATTATCATCACACCAAATGGCTTTTAGTTTTGATACAATTTTAAAGTGAATAAGTTAAATGAAATATATAGGAAAAAGAGAGCAGAATAAACAATAATAAAAGATCCGGAGACCCAAAAAATATTACTTGTGGTTTACTGAGCTTTTTAAAATTGTTTTTCAGAAAGTTGGAGAGACCAGGGCACCCTTCGCAGCTGCTCATTTTTCTAACCATCAAAAAGGGCTTTAATCAAAGATGTTAAAGAGAAAGTGAAGGGCTGCAGAAAATTATTTCAAAAATTTGATTGGCTGAAAAAATAAGTACCTGAATGAGGTGATCCGCAATCTAAAGAGGTCTACAAATCCAGGTGATCCGCAATCTAAATAGGTTTAGATCATTTTTTGCCACTATTAAAACATGTTTTTAATATTGAAATATAGGGGAAAAAATAATTGTGGGATCCTAAACTCTAAAAATTGAAAAGTTAGCAATATAGAAAATAGTTTTGCAGACTTCCACGATGCAAGTTTTACTGGAATTCCTAAAATTTCGCGGTTTTTTACAATCCCGAAATCGAGGAATTGAGCGTTTAATCCAGGAGTTTAACTTTTCAGGTTACGGGGAAAAATTGCTTTCAGTTTTCTTAATATCTCATCTTCTTCTCATTTTTTAACTTCTAACATCTTATTTGCTTAAACTTAATTTTTTTCCAGTTGAAACTTGAGTATTTTGAATGAAGAGTTAATGACATTAGTCCTTTAAAGATTTTTCAAAATAAAAAGCATTGATATTTTCTTTATACGTAAACATGCTTCCGTTTTTTAAACTTGGTAAGGAAAGTATCTTGCAAAAAATTTTCAAATTGTCGGCTGGTTGTTTATTATGTTTATAACTTTGTGGTTAATTATATCTTGAATAATGGCAGTTCTCAGCAGATCTTAAAGCTAAAGATTAAATAGTCCACCCACACTCAGTCAACACAGCGAAAAGTTATTGAAGATTTCAGCCCAAAAATGAGAAATAATAATCATAAATAAAACAGCGATGCTCTCTGTTTACCGATTACTATAGAAAAAGAGAAAAAATACTACCAAAAGTTTGGTGATCTGGATGACCATCTCTGATAAAACGGGTCTCTTGACTGGTGTCATACCTGCTAGTCTCTCAGCGTCAGGCATCGTCTTCATACTAGGGATGCGTATGTTGGCGCGCCATTGAAAAGTGATGCATATACTCTTCAAAGAGGTATCACTCCCTATATACCTGATCTTGTGCGGAAGCAGCCTTCCTCCAGGAAGGTATAAGCTCTGCTATTAAAAGTAGACAATTTACTGTCGAAGATTTTAAGGCTTTCGAAGAAAAATATCGGGTGTACCTCTACAGTGTCGATACGAACGTCAAAAAACATCTAACAGCGAGATTGAAGTAAAGCCCGAAACTCTCGAAGACATCAAGAGGTACCTCAATATGAGGAATTCTTAATTGCAGCCAATGATCTCATAGATAATGCTGGTCGTTAGAACAAGGCGTTTGCTCCACCACGTTTATCGCTGTTAGTGGCGAGGTCTGAACTGGGGCTGGCACCTGTGTCAAGTGCGGTTGAGAATGGGCTTCGGTGCGAGAGTCAACTTTCTGCTGATTTCGCGTTTGCACAATGAAGAAAATAAAAGTTGCGACTCAGATGGCGAGCGCTATATATATATATATATTAGGGTGGGTCGAATTTTTTTATTTTTCCTGTACATGAATAAAAAGTTGTCTTGGCATCAATACAGTATGAAAATAATATTTAAAGATTTTTTATGAAACGTTTAGGGGTCCCAACTTTTGATTAAAGCCTTACCTTATTTGATGTATTTTAACCATTTCCTTGGTACAGTCTAAATACGTACCAACTATAAATCATGGACTAAAATGCGTTGGCAAATGGTTTAGCACCTAACTACAAGTGCTAAAAAAGAAATGGAATAAATTTTATAACGTTATTTACATGTGACGTCACCAACATTAGCAACAAACCATGTGCTGGATTTTTTAGAAACAAGCAAAATATCTAATATATTATTTTGTAATTTTATTTTCTTCTTTGCAATAATAGATCTATAGTAAAATTCAAGTAGGCTAATATAGATGTATACTACAGTAGGCTATAGTTTAGACTGTAGAAAGATCACTTCGTTTAACATGTAGGCCTATTTATGAGAGGGCTAAACATATTATAGTCTGTATAAATATTGGAATATTTATTGATTTAATTCTTATGAAAAATTGTTTTAACAGCTTTTATTTATTGTAACCATAACTTGTTGTAGTTTTTTTTATTATTTTAGACAAATATATTAAATATCCATATTTATGTGTACACGAAGTGCAACTAAACATCCATTGTTTGGACAGTTAGTTGATCTTCCTGAAAATCAAATCCCATCATATGAAGACGTTATTAAGGCGTTCTATTATAATCAGAAAACAGTATTAGAAATTAGCTTGCAAGAAAGATATTCAATTTTAGCAGACAGAGTGAAATGTATTTATTCAAAAGCAAGTATTCCCACAATAGAAGTGAATAGCACAATCATTAGGGTTAGAAGACTTATGGATAAAGTACATACACTTGAAAAATATTCAGATGCAAAAAGAACATCAGACACGTTCACTGAAAAGTTGAATTCTTTTCAGCAGTTATTTGACATTTGTACCTGCAAATGCTTTGATTCGGGCATTAGAGATAGGAACTTATGCACGTGCCCACTGCCAAATAAAATTCCATTGATAGAGTGGGATTTCTGGGTTGACCAGAAAACTGTTAGAAATATGATAATTGGTGGAGTAGACAAAGAAACGACAGCAACACTGGAAAAGAGACAAAAACGCAAGTTTATGAAATTAGTGTGTGATGAAGCACAGTCAAAAGAGGTTGAATATGAAACTGAGGAAGATATTGATGAGGATGAGCGTAACACATCTGAAAGTAATTATACATCAGAGGAAGAGACAGTATCAGTGCAGAACAGAAACAAGTACAAGGAATTATGTAAAGCAGTTGATCGATGCAAAATTAGCAACAGAGATACATGTCTTATTGTTAATGCTGTTTTAAAAGACCTCAGTATGTTGTCTTCAGCAACAATTCTTGATCCTTCAAAGCTACGTCGACAAAGGAATTTCTGGAGAGATACTCTGGTTGAAGAACATATGCAGAGCAATAAGGAATTGTGCTGTATAGGCTTTGATGGAAAACAAGACGTTACATTAGTTGAGAGTTTTGGTTGTAGAAGAAGTAAAAAAGAAGAACACTATAGTATTGTCTCGTATCCAGGAAACATATACATCGATCATGTAGTTCCTGAAAGTAGTAAAGCTGCTGATATAACAAAGGAGTTAATGTCAGTTATTATAGAGACAAACTCCGTAGAAAGCATTCAAGGTGTTGTGTGTGATGGCACAAATAATAATACAGGTAAAAGCAACGGAATCATAAGAAAATTGGAGGAGAACTTAGGTAGACCATTACAGTGGTTGGTATGCCTTCTACACTGTAACGAGCTGCCATTTAGAAGGTTTTTGGCAGGCGTGGATTTTGCTCGAACTACAGGACCTTCCACATCGACAGGTACAATTAGCTCAGCTCTAGAATATGATCCGAATGAATTGCCTGTCGTTAATTATTTGCCCATTACTGGTAAGGTGACTGATTGTGATGAAGCTGTCAAGAAGGATCTTAGCACAGACCAACTGTACTTTTTAAAAGCATGTCTAGCAGTACAGCGTGGACGTCAGGCTTCTACAGACATTGATTTCCTCGAGAAGAGTTTACCTGGAAATATAAGTCATGCTCGGTGGTTGACGAAAGCCAACAGGATTTTGCGTCTCTACATGTCTAGAGAGGTGGCATCTCAACCTCTCAGAAGAGTAACGCATTTCATTTTGAACTTTTACGGACCCTCTTGGTTCAAAATCAAATCAAATTCTTCTTGCCAAAATGGTGCTAACAACTTCTTTTACTTAGTTCAGTTGTTTCAGGAACTTGATGCATTAGATCAGGCTGTGGTTCGTCCTGTTCTCGAAAATAACTGCTACTTTGCACATGCTGAAAACATTCTGTTAGCTGCAGTTAGTGATAGTGATATGGAAGTCCGTCGTTTTTCAGTAGAACAAATAATAAGAGCAAGAGAGAAGCAGACTAATAGTAACATACCGGTTCGCGTCTTTGATAAGAAGGATATAACATTAAATTTGGCTGCGACATCGTTCATTAACATGATTGACTGGGACCAGAGTAATGTTACATCTCCTCCGATGCTATCACACCTTTCAAATGATCAACTTACTTACACACATCCAATACTACTGCCCGATGTTCCATGTCATTCACAGGCAGTAGAGAGAACAATTAAAGACGTTAGCGCTGCGAGCTGTAAAGTTTATGGGAGAAAGTCCCGTCATGGCATGGTGTTACAGAGTAAGAAATCCAGATTAGAGATACCAAAAATAGACAGCAAGAAAGATTTTATTAACAGTTAGGTTAAACAACTTTGTATTGTTGCTGTTTAACATTGATTCGTTACAGTTTACATTATTTTTAATTTGTAATACATTGCAATACATTACACTAACATTGGGTATTTATGTAGTCTTTCTAGTCAGAGTTGGGACCTGTAGACACTGTCCATAAAATAAAAAGTGAGGTTTTTTCAAATGAGTACATCAAAAAGCAACTTTTTAGACATGTACAGGATCTCCAACTTAATATTTTTTACATTTCGACCCACCTTAATATATATATATATATATATATATATATATATATATATATATATATATATATATATATATATATATATATATATATATCTTTGAGGCAGATGTAAAAACAACTCCCAAAAAATTTGAGCTAAACAGGTCCACTCAATCTTTACCCCCTAAGCATTTTTTAGGAAAAAAATTCTCAAAAACAGCCGATTTCGCAGGTCCAGGGGGAAAGTTAAATTAGAAAAGTTTGAAATTTTTTTTTTTCTGAGATGTTTATTTTAACCCATATATTTTAGCAAAAATACATGGTATCGTAGTTTTTAAAAAAAAAATTTTTTTTATGTATCTAGATTTAAAAAAGTTACAATATTTGATAACATACCGTATTTATGTTACTGAAAAAGGATTATAACTATTTGTCCAAAATATATACTTTTTACTTTTTTAGTTATGATGATGATGATGATGTAATGATGATGATGTAATGATGATGATGATGATGATGTTGATGATAATGATGATGTTGATGATGATGATGATGTTGATGATGATGATGATGATGATGATGATGATGATGATGATGATGATGATGATGATGATGATGATGATGATATGATGATGATGATGATGATGATGATGATGATGATGATGATGATGATGATGATGATGATGATGATGATGATGATGATGATGATGATTTTTTAGTTAATAATGTAAATAATGTTAAGTTAATAATGTAAATCTAAAATAAAATTTAGTAATTTCTATAAGGTGGAGATTAGACGAGACCCAGCTTTAGTAGTTCAAAGACAATAATTGTATTCCTAAGATCAAGAATGCCAGCCCAGAATGCAATTTTGTTTTTGTTTTTGTTTTTGTTCAGGTAAACTTTAAAATCTTGTTGCTTTGTCAAATCTGCAGCGGATCCCCTTTTTTCATGCTTCTTAAGTTTTGAATTGTCATTGTTCAGATATGAAAGATTTTTTACTAGACTTTAATTGTTTAGTATAAAAAATCCATGGCTCTTTTACCTTAATGCAATCACATTTACTACTAATTGCACATCTTTCAAAGTTTTTCTAAGGAGGACAAGCAAGAATAGTTATATTTTTTGATGTTCTTGGGAAAAATGATTGGTTGTAAGCTAAGTGCTGCAGTATCTCCATACCTGCTGGAAGCTGACGCCTTGTTTACAAAAAAATAAGTAATAAGAAGTTTAGCTAAAATTTTTAGCTTAAGGAATTCATCTATTTAAATGCCAAAAAGAAAAAATATCTATTTAAATGCAAAAAATAAATTATCTTTAAATATAAAAAATAAATTATCTTTAAATGCAAAAAAACACTTATCTATTTAAATGTAAAAAAAAAAAATTATCATTTTGAATGCAAAAAATAAATTATCTATTTGAATGCAAAAAATAAATTATCTATTTGAATGCAAAACAGAAATGGTATTGGGCGAGGGCGAGGGCGATTGATTTGTTTTGGTAAAGTAAGTGAAAATACATGTTCTCAAAATAGTGCTGCTCATAAATATTCAGTTGAACAAGAAAATGATTTCCACAGCAAACAATACCATTTCTTTTTTTTCAGAATATCAATTTTCTCTCTCTATCTCTTTCTATCTCTGTCTGTCTGTCTGTCTGTCTGTCTCTCTCTTTCTCTCTCTCTCTCTGTACCTGTCTCTCTCTGTACCTGTCTGTCTGTCTGTCTGTCTCTCTGTCTCTCTCTCTGTCTCTCTCTCTCTGTCTGTCTCTGTCTCTCTCTCTGTCTCTCTCTCTGTCTCTCTCTCTGTCTCTTTCTCTCTGTCTCTGTCTCTGTCTCGCTCTCTCAACTTGCTTCTTCGCTCATAAACATTCTCTTACTTAGTACAACAGGTGAATTTATTATTATCAGTCCAATTACTTTAGTTTTCATTTATTTAAAATCGTGTTATAATCATTTTAAAAGCGTGTTAGAACTAATTTTAAATCGTGTTTGAATTATTTTTAAACCGCGTGTTTTTAACACTGAAAAGAGGCACGAGATCTCTCTTGATTAAAGTGGAACTGCTTTTTCTTTTTTGTGAGGAATCAAAGTTTTTAAGACGATTTTTCAAATTTGCTAACCAAGTTCAGTAACCTATAAGTTTTCAAAGATGGAGATTTAGACGATAGATTTACATCCTTGCCGACGATATAGAAATGTAAAGACTTCGAGTAAAAAAAAAAAGCGAATTGACATCACTTTCTCGTTCATTCAAGCGAGGTTTTGTATTTCTTCTCTTTCTTTTTGTTCTTAACTAAGTAACTGCGCTTTTGCGAGAAACAAGAAACAGACTTTAGAAGCGTTTATTTCTTAAATAACAGAAGCGTATAATTTGTGCAATAAAATACAAAAACTATGAAAATAGAAAAAAACAAAAATCAACAATAAAAAGTGTTCAACGATGATTGTGACTCATAAGAAGCATTCTTTTTCATTCGCCGATGCTTCGAATAGCTTCAGCTGTAGATAATTACACTTTAACCGTCGAAATAAACTTTAAACACGGCTTGGCTTCGGTCGCTCAAGTAGAAAGTTGCACCGTCATATTTCGCCCAGTTGCCTCCTCTAACCGGATATGGACAACCACCTTTTCCGTTGTACATGTCGTAAAAACTTTCCATTTTGTTGGACACATGAACGCTGCAGTAAGAGCTATGCAAATTCCAATCGTACGGAATCACTGCCATTAAGTTAAGAATCTTGTCACCGTACGTATAATGAACAACGCCTGCTGCACCAGTTGCAGATCCGCTTGTTTTTTCCCACACAAAGGCTCCTGTGGTTCCAGGTGCGATTTCAGGCAGAGGCGTGGCCAGATTTCCAAACTCACTAGTGCTTCCCGAACCATAAAGCGTTTTACCGGATCGGTTTTCTATGGCGCATTTCCAATATCTCACAGAACTTCCTGATACGCTGCTTAAAGCTATGTCTACATTGTCGTTTTCCATTTCGTCATAAAATGCATGGATAGACGAAGAGAGAAGAAAACACGCCAAACACAATGACAAAATCATCGCTGCGTTTAAGCTGTGAGTTGGTGAGTTGACTCAGCAATCCCTAAATTTATCAAAACGCAACATTTTTCTATTTCTGTTCGGAATAAAGAAACCAAAATACACACGTTCTTAGTTCAACAGTCAAAAGTGCTTTTTTCAAATGAAAAATGTCATTAAAAGGAAAACGTAACGAACATTTGTCCCGTATACAAAGTACATATCATGGTTTTAAATGTATGCCAAAAAACAAAAAATGTATACGTTTAAAACCTCGGTGACTAAAGGAACTACAATGTTGGTTTCTCTTCAAGATCGCTTCGACTAATGCAATCAATCGTAGTCAAAGCGGTAATCCGACTACTACTCTAGTTATTTAATCACAAATTGGTGCATAATTAACGGATTTGCTACTTCAACTACGGTTGATGCAGCAAGAAATTGATGGTTTAAGTGCCTAATTACAAAACTAACTGCATGACTCAAGAAGGAAAAACGTTGTTAGAGCAACGGGTTGCACGCGGATTAGAGTTATTTACAGTTCATTCAAGTTATGCGGTTAAAACATCAAAATGTATTACATTTTTTGATATGTGGCATCGAACCGCCGGCCCATGACAAGCCTCGCTTTCTACATTTAGGACCCTGAGTAAATACAATTCAGTAGGAATTAAGTGGCAACATTGGCAAACCGTTTTACCGACAAGTCAAACTGAAATGCAAAAGTTTGTTATCGGCAAGTTAAAGAATTTTTAGGAAACTGTTGGTTTAAATCCTGAGTGACGAGCAAACACGGTAGACCAATAGCGAACAGAGCAAGTTTAGTGAACTGAAAAAAAAAACACGTCTAGAAAACATAGCATAGGTCATACAGCATAGTTATACTGTACAATCTGCATACAGAATTACCGTTAATGATAAAATCGTGAAGGTTAATGATAAAACCGTGGAAGTTAATGATAAAATCGTGAATATTTCAATGTAGTTTTGGGGAAACTAAACTTTAACACCGTTTATCGAAAATTTACAGCGACGGACTTGCGCCTTGACGTTTAGAGTAAAAAAAAACTTTTTAGCTCTTACGAGTACACGCTTTAAACCGTTGTAAACAAGATAAGCTTTAAAGTGTCATATTTACATCGGTATTTCGCCTACCCACACGAGTTGATGATAAATTATCATCAACATGCTGTCAACTATGACGGTAAAAACCTTTCGAAAAGATGCTCTTTTAGCACAATGACCATTTATTAACGGTCGTCCTGCCACCAAAAAAAATATCAAACTCATATTTTTGAACTAAAAGCAGACAAGAATAAGTTTTTTTATCCCGATCTCCACACATCATCTCCTACCAGGTTTACTGCTGGTCATCTACCATAAGAATATAAAACTCGATGAAAAATATCACTTTAGGCTTTTTTTCAAAAATCTGTTTAAGCATTCTGTTCTAATAAACATGTCCAAACATCTTGTCAAAAATCACGTCAAAAATCACGTCATCTTGTCAAAAATCACGTAAAGAAAATACGCGTCAATAATAACGTATCGAAAACGACGTAATAGATAAAAGTAAAAAAAAAAACAAAAAACACGTTTGATTAACGGAATTCTGAAAACTGATTTTTGTCTTAAGTAAATAATGGTACTTTTAAAAAACTTTTATTCTTCTAAACACACACAAAAGGTTATAACAAAGTTAGTTTCTGAAGAAGCTTTTGTCATAGATTTTGACGATAGCGATGTTGATCTTCATATTGATTATAGTGATCTCGAGAATACAAATATAGAAAAGGATTTGTGCATCTGCAGTGATTTTACTTGCTCAGAATCAGAGTTTAGTGAAGATGAAAGTTCTGATGATGAAAGTATCAATAATAAAATGACTTCAGCAAATAAATTTTTTAATCATGCAAATTTTATTATTATTAATATTGTTGTTATTATTACCAATATTAATAGTAGTATAGCATCTCTATGCAAATGTTCGAAACTTGATTCAAATTTTATTCGAAAGATTATCTCTGTTGTTATTCAAGATTGTTAAGGACATCTGAATTTCGTTCATATTTTATCTACCTCAAAAGACGGTGTTGGCTTGCCTTCGTACTTCTTTTGTGATTTTAATCAAGTATAATTTAACTTTGTTCTGCAGAACTATGCCTTTTTAGAAAAGGTGAGGACTTCACGGTGTTTGTGTAATTCTATTTAATAGCTGATAAACTCTTCTGTCTGCCTCTTCTTCTTCTTCTTCTTTTTTACTTCAAAAGTATTGATGGTTTCCAGACTTGAGCACGTGTTCGTTTAATTACTTAATCACTGCACTGTCATGGGACTTAGCGCTATAGTCTCTTTGAAACATCAAGGTGACACAATCATGACTTTAACCACTGCACTAGTAATTGGAACAAATCATCGATGTTTTTCTTTCTCTTTTTCTCCCCATTCAGTCGCCCCTAATCGTTAGCATTAGCAAAACACTTCAAACATCACTAACTTTTAAATATATATTTTGGATATCTGTTTTGTGTGCATGTTTTATGTATATGTTTTGTGCACATGCTTAAATACAGCCCAGTTTATCAATGCTATATCAGTTGGAAGAAAAATTTAGGAAAGTAGATTAAATGCTGAAATCGAAACTTTTTCGTTTGCATGACTCTTTAGTTTTCTCTGTCCAAAAATTTTTGCTAATCATTGTCTTAAGGCTCATGCTATTCCTTCTCACTGAGGCATTCGCTGTTCAGTCTTGACCAAGCAACGCAAAAGTGTTTGCAAGTTAAATGAAAAGATATTTGGTAGATTACCATTGAATTACATTTACTAAGGGTTCTAAATGTAGAAAACGAGGTTTTTCATAAACCGGATTTTCGATCCCAGTGCTTAAAAAAGATAATACACTTTGAAATTTTGGGAGAATAGTTTGAATAAATTATGATTAACTCATAGTTTGCTCTGGCAACTTTTTTTTTCTTTTGGAATTATACAATTAGTTTTGTCATTAGGGACTTAAGCCACTAATTTCTTGTTGCATCATCCGTAGTTAGGGTAGTAACTCAATAATTAGGAATCAATTTGAAGTTAATTATCCAATTACTATTCCGACTACGATTGGTTGTAGCAGCTGGAGCTATCTTGAACAGAAATCAACGTTATAGTTCTTTTGCTTCTCTGAGGTCAACGAGCTCGTATTAAAAATACAAAAGCTTAAAGCAGCGTTCACGTATGTTAAAAATCCGAGTGACGAAAAAGGAGTTGCAAGTTTAACATTGGTGAGTTTCACATGACTCTAAATAGTTTATAATTAGTTTTATCTATTTTACGTTTTCTTTCCCGTTTTTGTCTTAATAATAAATGTTCAGTTTTCAAAATATTTCTTTAAAAATATTTTCAAAAACTTTCTTTATTTTAAAAGACACAGGCTTATCTACCATTGCATACATTGAATAAACGTAAAACCATTTCCACACTGCCTACAACGACTTTGTGCAATGTGCATGATTAAGAAATTTATTTGCTTAAGTCATTTTATTATTGATACTTTCATCATCATCAGAACATTCATCTACACTAAACTCTGATTCTGAGCAAGTAAAATCACTGCAGATGCACAAATCCTTTTCTATATTTGTATTCTCGAGATCACTATTATCAATATCAAGAACAGATTTTTTTGAAAAAGCCGAAAGTGATATTTTTCATCGAGCTTTATATTCTTATGGTAGATGACCAGCAGTAAACCTGGTAGGAGATGATGTGTGGAGATCGGGATAAAAAAACTTATTCTTGTCTGCTTTTAGTTCAAAAATATGAGTTTGATATTTTTTTTGGTGGCAGGACGACCGTTAATAAATGGTCATTGTGCTAAAAGAGCATCTTTTCGAAAGGTTTTTACCGTCATAGTTGACAGCATGTTGATGATAATTTATCATCAACTCGTGTGGGTAGGCGAAATACCGATGTAAATATGACACTTTAAAGCTTATCTTGTTTACAACGGTTTAAAGCGTGTACTCGTAAGAGCTAAAAAGTTTTTTTTTACTCTAAACGTCAAGGCGCAAGTCCGTCGCTGTAAATTTTCGATAAACGGTGTTAAAGTTTAGTTTCCCCAAAACTACATTGAAATATTCACGATTTTATCATTAACTTCCACGGTTTTATCATTAACCTTCACGATTTTATCATTAACGGTAATTCTGTATGCAGATTGTACAGTATAACTATGCTGTATGACCTATGCTATGTTTTCTAGACGTGTTTTTTTTTTCAGTTCACTAAACTTGCTCTGTTCGCTATTGGTCTACCGTGTTTGCTCGTCACTCAGGATTTAAACCAACAGTTTCCTAAAAATTCTTTAACTTGCCGATAACAAACTTTTGCATTTCAGTTTGACTTGTCGGTAAAACGGTTTGCCAATGTTGCCACTTAATTCCTACTGAATTGTATTTACTCAGGGTCCTAAATGTAGAAAGCGAGGCTTGTCATGGGCCGGCGGTTCGATGCCACATATCAAAAAATGTAATACATTTTGATGTTTTAACCGCATAACTTGAATGAACTGTAAATAACTCTAATCCGCGTGCAACCCGTTGCTCTAACAACGTTTTTCCTTCTTGAGTCATGCAGTTAGTTTTGTAATTAGGCACTTAAACCATCAATTTCTTGCTGCATCAACCGTAGTTGAAGTAGCAAATCCGTTAATTATGCACCAATTTGTGATTAAATAACTAGAGTAGTAGTCGGATTACCGCTTTGACTACGATTGATTGCATTAGTCGAAGCGATCTTGAAGAGAAACCAACATTGTAGTTCCTTTAGTCACCGAGGTTTTAAACGTATACATTTTTTGTTTTTTGGCATACATTTAAAACCATGATATGTACTTTGTATACGGGACAAATGTTCGTTACGTTTTCCTTTTAATGACATTTTTCATTTGAAAAAAGCACTTTTGACTGTTGAACTAAGAACGTGTGTATTTTGGTTTCTTTATTCCGAACAGAAATAGAAAAATGTTGCGTTTTGATAAATTTAGGGATTGCTGAGTCAACTCACCAACTCACAGCTTAAACGCAGCGATGATTTTGTCATTGTGTTTGGCGTGTTTTCTTCTCTCTTCGTCTATCCATGCATTTTATGACGAAATGGAAAACGACAATGTAGACATAGCTTTAAGCAGCGTATCAGGAAGTTCTGTGAGATATTGGAAATGCGCCATAGAAAACCGATCCGGTAAAACGCTTTATGGTTCGGGAAGCACTAGTGAGTTTGGAAATCTGGCCACGCCTCTGCCTGAAATCGCACCTGGAACCACAGGAGCCTTTGTGTGGGAAAAAACAAGCGGATCTGCAACTGGTGCAGCAGGCGTTGTTCATTATACGTACGGTGACAAGATTCTTAACTTAATGGCAGTGATTCCGTACGATTGGAATTTGCATAGCTCTTACTGCAGCGTTCATGTGTCCAACAAAATGGAAAGTTTTTACGACATGTACAACGGAAAAGGTGGTTGTCCATATCCGGTTAGAGGAGGCAACTGGGCGAAATATGACGGTGCAACTTTCTACTTGAGCGACCGAAGCCAAGCCGTGTTTAAAGTTTATTTCGACGGTTAAAGTGTAATTATCTACAGCTGAAGCTATTCGAAGCATCGGCGAATGAAAAAGAATGCTTCTTATGAGTCACAATCATCGTTGAACACTTTTTATTGTTGATTTTTGTTTTTTTCTATTTTCATAGTTTTTGTATTTTATTGCACAAATTATACGCTTCTGTTATTTAAGAAATAAACGCTTCTAAAGTCTGTTTCTTGTTTCTCGCAAAAGCGCAGTTACTTAGTTAAGAACAAAAAGAAAGAGAAGAAATACAAAACCTCGCTTGAATGAACGAGAAAGTGATGTCAATTCGCTTTTTTTTTTTACTCGAAGTCTTTACATTTCTATATCGTCGGCAAGGATGTAAATCTATCGTCTAAATCTCCATCTTTGAAAACTTATAGGTTACTGAACTTGGTTAGCAAATTTGAAAAATCGTCTTAAAAACTTTGATTCCTCACAAAAAAGAAAAAGCAGTTCCACTTTAATCAAGAGAGATCTCGTGCCTCTTTTCAGTGTTAAAAACACGCGGTTTAAAAATAATTCAAACACGATTTAAAATTAGTTCTAACACGCTTTTAAAATGATTATAACACGATTTTAAATAAATGAAAACTAAAGTAATTGGACTGATAATAATAAATTCACCTGTTGTACTAAGTAAGAGAATGTTTATGAGCGAAGAAGCAAGTTGAGAGAGCGAGACAGAGACAGAGACAGAGAGAAAGAGACAGAGAGAGAGACAGAGAGAGAGACAGAGAGAGAGACAGAGACAGACAGAGAGAGAGAGACAGAGAGAGAGACAGAGAGACAGACAGACAGACAGACAGGTACAGAGAGAGACAGGTACAGAGAGAGAGAGAGAAAGAGAGAGACAGACAGACAGACAGACAGACAGAGATAGAAAGAGATAGAGAGAGAAAATTGATATTCTGAAAAAAAAGAAATGGTATTGTTTGCTGTGGAAATCATTTTCTTGTTCAACTGAATATTTATGAGCAGCACTATTTTGAGAACATGTATTTTCACTTACTTTACCAAAACAAATCAATCGCCCTCGCCCTCGCCCAATACCATTTCTGTTTTGCATTCAAATAGATAATTTATTTTTTGCATTCAAATAGATAATTTATCTTTTGCATTCAAATAGATGATTTATTTTTTGCATTCAAATAGATAATTTAATTTTTGCATTTAAATAGATAATTTATTTTTTGCATTCAAATAGATAATTTAATTTTTGCATTTAAATAGATATTTATTTTTCGCATTCAAATAGATAATTTAATTTTTGCATTTAAATAGATAATTTATTTTTTGCATTCAAATAAACAATTATTTTTTTTTTTGCATTCTAAAAGATAAAAAAAAATTTTTTTACATTTAAATAGATAAGTGTTTTTTTGCATTTAAAGATAATTTTTATTTTGCATTCAAATAGATAATTTTTTTTCTTGCATTCAAATAGATAATTATTTTTCTTGCATTCAAATCGATAATTTATCTTTTGCATTCAAATAAATATTTTGTTTTTTGCATTTAAATAGATAACTTTTTTCATTCAAATAGATAATAGCCTCTTATGTGCTTGTTGAAGATAGGGGTCATCCGGAAGTAGGATTAGTAGAATATACAGATCCTGTATTACTGTCTGCTGTTTTAATACCATCTACATCCACTGCATCAGAAAAAATTAATTTGCTAAGAAAAAAAAAAAAAGAAACCTGCAAAAAATTGAAGATCGACTGCAAATATTTCAAAAAGAAACAATCAGTGTTTTTGTCAAATATAAACAATAGTGTGAAATATAATTTATATTTAATAAACGTAATTTATATTTAATAAATAAAAACAATAATTTACAGCTATTCGCGCACAATTCTAGGGATATGTCTGCATCACTTACAAATTTCATCTTCATTACAGAACATTTTACAGAACTACAGAACACAGCGGAAAATTTGTAAAAACAGTTTTTTTTAATATAATAAGTTGAACTGTTTTTATTTTTGTAAAAATCTTTATTATTGTTCTTATTTTCTTTTTATTTTCTTTGCAGATTTCAAAATTATTTAATTATGCATATATGTACGTGTAAGAAGCTCAATATAAATAAAAGTAACTAAATATAACAGATCCAACTGTTTGTAATTTCACTCATACATTCCTAATAAAAACAACATCACTTTGCTTTTTCAAAACGTATTAATGGAAGAGTTGACCTTTAATGATATTTCGGATTCGCCAGCCTTCATTTAATACATCATTTTAAAAATAACGCTCTCTACGCTTCAAAATAAAATCGTCATTGTATGGAATTACTTCTCTATCGAGATTTTTTTTAACGTACACGTTGTGTACTTAATGCACATCAACACCACACCAATAACAGAAACACGCATACAATAAAATTATACGTCAAATGGCGTCCAATTCTAGAATCGAATATGTGAAAATGTACCGAATTGTAAAAAAACTGCTTCAAGCCGATAAAGTATTGATTATTTTTTTAGAACTAAATGCATTTAGGACAGAATGAAACGATCGATTTAAGCATTTAGAGCAATTCTTGTGTATAACTATAATCTGTTATAAAAATAAAGACGAAGTAAGTGCATGCTACAAACCATTATAAATAAAGCTGAACTCGTTATTTAATCGCACAAGTAAATTTAACATTTTCTGCTTCTTTCATGCTATCTTGACCTAAAGTTACTACCATAAAAAAAAAAAAGATTAAAATCAAAACTTAAAACTCATGCAAGTACCACACTATGATTTTTTTCATTAGTCCCAACTTAAGTGAGGGAAAATGGACATTTCCAATAACGGACTCTCAGCGTCATGATTTAATTCAAAACAGTCCCCATCAAAATCTAGAAAAATCTGATTAAAGTTATATCTAAGACGCAAATAACAGAGAGAGAGAGAGAGAGAGAGAGAGAGAGACATTTTTCTAAATTTCGTTTTACGCGAAAATTGATTAACGGCGAAATTCAACACCGCAGATGGTTGGTTTACTCCTTGTCTAAAGATAAAGTTGATTGCTTTCCTTCTAGACATTTTTGACATACTCCCTTGCGTGGTTGGTGCGTGATTGTCAGCAAAGATTTCTGATCTGAGTTGGATATTTCATAGACTTGAAAAAAATCAAGGACATATGGAGTGCATGGTTAAATGGATGGAGTTTTATAAAAGAATCAAATACGGAAAAACAACAGATAAGGAAAATGAGAGATTGATTAGAAAACCTCAAAATTATTGTTATTATTTGTTTGAAAGATCGATGTAGTAAACATTTAAGCCTCACACAATCTGGCATTTCGAGATCATAGCGAATCACTTAACCTTGACAATAGCAGAAACAGTGGTAATTTTGTAGACTTATTTAAGTTATTATCCAAATACGATCTGACGATAAAGGAGCACTTGCAACTAATTAATGAAAAGCAAATTGCTGAGCCACAATTATCTGAGCCACGACATTCAAAATGAATTATATTGATGTCTAAAACAGTTATTGATGAAGTTAAACACAGAGTTAAACAAGCAAAATACTATGCCTTCTTGCTCGATTGCACCAGAGATGCAAGTCGTGTTGTACAAATGTCAATAATATTAAGATTTTGCAATTCTTCAACTGGAGCAATAGAGGAACATTTTGTTGGTTTTATTGCCGTTACGAAAACTACAGGAGAGCACTTAGCAAATTCTATATTACAAGAACTAGAAAGAAATGGTCTGGATGTACAAATGGTCTGGATGTACAAATGGTCTGGATGTACAAAACTGTTGAGGACATGGATATGATAATGGCGCTAATTTGGTAGGCATTAATAAAAGTGTCAGAACAAGAATACTCAACGTTATTCCAAGAGTATTCATCACACCGTGAGGATGTTATAGCTTGAATTTACTTTTAACAGATGCAGCTAATTCTTCTACAACAGCTAACAAATTTTTCAGCTTTATTAATAAAATCAATGTGCTCTTTTCGAAGTGAAGCAAGCTTTGGGAACTTGTAAAAACTAAATTAAAAATAAAACTAAAACCTCCTTCAGAAATAAAGCAGTAAAAGCTATACTATTGCAATTTGATAATGTTATCGAATGCGTGAATGACTTAAAAAATAAAATAGGACGACTCTGAAACTTTAAGCGACTGTAAAGCAGTTTTGAACGAAATGTTAACTTTAGGATTTATTGTTGCTATACACGTGTGGTTGAGATTTTACTACATGTAAATAATACAAGTAAACTAAGCAATCGGTTTAAGTGAACTTAAAAGTCGCTGTTGATATTTTACGTTCATTTTGTAGTTGGATTCAAGAATTCCGTGATACTGGATTTGAGAAAAGTGTTGCAGATGCTCGATTGTTTGTGGAAGCGCTTACGAAATTGAGTCACAACTTAAAGAAAAAAGAGTAGTAAGAAAAAAAACTAATGTTCGGTTATGAACACACGCGCTGAACCTTTACAATCTGCTGAAACACAGTACAAAGTTAATTTTTTCAACACAATGATAGACGCAGTCATAGTCGGCACTGAATGTTGATTCAAAGCGCTTAAGGAATATTTTAATTGTTTTGGTTTTATTTATGATATCATTTATTTGAAATATCTGTCAAGAGAGGACCTGCTCAAGCATTCTAATGATTTTGGTGCAATACTTCGGGAAGGTGAAAACAGCGACATAGATCCTTTTAAATTTTGTGAAGCACTTCAAACTTTAAAATCCACTTCACTAGAAAATATAAATGATGCAAAACACTTTATACTGTACATTTTAGAAAACAATTTTCAAGAAATCCAAATCTTTACGTAGCAATCAGAATCATGATCACAATTCCAGTAAGTGCAGCTTCTGCTAAGAGAAGCCTCTCAAAGTTAAAACTAGTTAAGATCTACTTAAGAAGCATGATGAAGATATCTGCGTTATCCATTTTGTCCATTGAAGCTGAAATAGCCGCTGGTGTTAGTTATGACACAATTTTGAAACGATTCAGCGAGGCTAAAACCAAAAAAGTTCACCTTTTTAAATTTGTGTTTGTGTAATTTTTGTCATTAATTCATATCATAATTAACAATGAAGCTCATATACTACTCCTAAGTTTTATTACAATTAAAAGTTGATTTACTAACAAACATTATTACTATTTATAATGAAAATTAATACTTAAGTATTAAGAACAAATAAGTGTGAATACTTATATCAAAATTAAATGTAGAATAAATGTTTAAAATAATTAACAATAACAGTTCTAAGGGGCTGTTTATGTGAAAAGCAGGCTAGCTCGTTTGCAGGGCTAGCCCGTTTACCGAAATCTCGACGTCATCTTTGTTTCAACTTAATTTATTTTGCGTTTATATGATTAAGTGAGCCCGGGAAGTGAGATCTCACTGTTTTTTGCTGAGATCTTGGCAAACCGGCTAGTCTTTGTCCATATAAACAGCCTCTTACTTGTGTTTATAACTTTCAATACAATGTAGTGCTAAATAAAAATTCAAGCCAGGAGATTAGACCAAATCAAGGTTTGTTTTTAATAGTTTATTTTTTTTACTTAAAGGGGCCACTGGCGAAAATAGGGAGTTGTTGAATATTTTTTATACGATGCTGTCATATTTTTAAAATGATTCTTAATCAGCATAAAATTCTTTATCATAATAAATCATAAAAGTAGAGGGAGGCGGGGAGGAAGAAAGTTGATTAGCACTAGAAAACAGAAACTTTCGGCTTCGGCCAAAACCGAAACCAAAATTTCTGCTTCAACAATTTTTTAGTTTTTCGTTTTCGACCGAAATTTCGGTTTCAACGGCTACCGAAATGAACCTAAACTTTTTTGAGATTTAAGTTTAGATAACTTGTTTTTTAATTTAGTGTGGGATGATGACGATTTCCCAATTGTAATAGTTTGTTAGTAAATTAACTTTTAATTGTAATAATTGTAGAGATTTTTAATTGAAATCACAGTGCATGATTGATCCAAGTTACTATTCTCTAGTCATCCTTAGGCGAACTTTAAATATCAAAATTTTTTTACATGTTCTATTTTTTCTTTAATTATGTTACAGTCTGATCGTTTAATTACCTTATGTTCCATAAATCCAACTATTCAGTGTGGAACTTCAAAATCATAAAAACGATTGAGGAAACTAATTAAATTAAATTACTATCAGGATCTTTATTTACGATCTGAATCTTTCAGTGAAGAAACATTTAAGTGAACCAAAATCAATAATTTCATCAAAAACTTCTCAGTTCTAAATTTTAAAAAATAATTGAAAGAAAAGCTATTTGTGAAATCATTTTACCGTAACAGGCAGTGATTCCCAAATACGCAACTTGTAATATCTGCTATGTGAAAATATCTCGTGGATCATTCGATCCAAAACTTCAATCACTTAGTGGACTTTCATCTCATTTAAGAACTCGGCACCCACAGCTTACTCTAAAAAATCTCCTAACTGAAAAAACAATACTCACAACTACTGGCAGTCCTGAAAATATACCAACTTTAGATCAACTTGAGCCTATTATAATTAAAAAAGCACAGTACCCTTATTTGACATCATAAAAAAATCTCGTGGATTGAAAACTGCTCGTTTTACTTTGGAGAGACTATGTATTTAAACTTGTAAAAATAGAAGAGTGCCTAAGCTGCTCCATCAACAGAATATATAAAATAAAAAAAAAGGTCTGTGGAGAGCACGCACTAATAAACTAACCATTAACACAAATTAAGTTACAAATGCCACATTTAACAAAACCCAATTACAAAAAATTAAATAATAAATGTTACTTTCAACATGCTTCTTTACAATAATTAAATTATTACTGTCATTTTAACACGCTCCCCCTTGTTAACTTGTCAACATAGTTTGTCTTTTAATTGTCTTAGATATTTTCCCTCATGAGCTGCCTGTCGGGTTGGACGTTTATTAATTGACCTGAGCGCCGCATCATTCTGCCCAATATCGACTTCAACTGCACAAACATATTTTTTCGAATTATAATCTTTATCTTTGCTATCTTGTTCAACATCGATCTCTAGAGGAAATAATTTTTGGACAGGTCGGAAACATACCTTGGGTGTTCCTTTATTCGAACCTTTAATTTTGCTCCAAGAATTACTTTACCTTAAATAATTTCCACAACTCTAGCCATTTTCTATTGACTTTTGGGTGTCAAATCTTTGCCCCTTAATTAACATAATATCATTTACTTTTAGTAACTTTTATTCTTTTTTATTACTAAATTTATTATATAAATGTTGTAGTTTTAACTCATTCAGGTTAATTATACTGAAATGCTTTTGATAATCATAAACTAAGTTCCTTAAGTACATCGCACGTTTCTTGATATCAACCAAATCAAAACATAAATTTGATTCCACATTATTTCTTGATATATTTCGTCCATACCTCAAGTGAAAGGGAGTAAGCGCTTTCTCATTATCACCTTCAATCATGAAGACAAGTGGTCTACTATTAATTACAGATTCGATATCGCATAAAACTGTTTGCAGTTCTTCATAAGTGACGAGGGATTTTCCCATAACCTTTAATATTGGTATCTTAACCGATCGTACCAATCTTTCATAAATTTCTCCCACCAAGGGGAAACAGGTAGGATGAGTTTTTTATTAATCTTATTATTTAAAAAAAACTTCTTTACTAAAAGATTATTAGCTTGTTATTCTCAAAATGGCGAATATTAGGGTTTTTAGTGGGATTTTTTAAAACTTTGACTTCGAATTAGAGCACTTTCTGTTAATTTTCATGTCTATGTTTTTATATTTTTTTGAATCAGCATGAAATTCTCTATTATAATCACTGACGCAAAAATGGTAATTACTAACCGGAAATGATAGATGAGTCACATGAGATGACTTCAAGCAATTACCACTAACAAGTAAGTAAGAGAATAGAGCGAGTTAATTTAAAAAAACAACAGAAAATCACGGTAAATCCAAGGAGGTTTAATACACTCTATTTATTTAAACCTCCTAAATTAAACCTCCTTGGGTAAATCTGACTAACACAAGGATTTCTCAGAAAACACGGCAAATGACGAAAACACGGAAAATGTGTTATCTAGATCTCTTTTAAAAAAAAAAATATTTTTTCGTTCTTAAGTTTTATCACAAATTTTTTTTAGACTTCTTACTTTAAAACTATATATGTAAAATATATGGCTGTAAATGATATTGTATTTGTTGCAAAAGAGGGAATCCATGACCCTTCAAAAGGCTTTATATTTGTTCAAGCAGCTGACACCCAGTTTGGATTATTTGATGAGTTTTCTGGAATTCCTCATGAATTGCAAGCATGGGACAAAGAAATAGCTTTGACAAAAAAGGCTATTGAAGCTGCTAATAAAATGGATCCTCTACCAAAATTCTTCATTGTTTGTGGAGATCTAGTTAATGATTTTCCTGGACAAAAACACAGAAAGAATCAAGAGTCAGACTTTAAGAATGTTTTCAAAGATTTACATAGCAATATTCCTTTAGTTTGTGTTTGTGGCAATCATGACATTGGGAATACCCCTACAAAGGAAACAGTAGAAAGTTACAGAAGTGCATTTGGTCCAGATTACTTTTCTTTTTGGGTAGAAGGTAATTCAAGTTGCAACTTAATTTTGAATTTAAATCTTGCATGAGATAACTCTCATTACAATATTGGTTAAAGTTATCTTTATAACTGATGTTGAACCAGTTATTAAACTAACGCTAAGCATAATGGCAGTAATCGTTGTTAAAGTTTCTGGTGATAAAATATTCCAGCTCGTTTTTTCAACATTAACTGAATGCAGAGCTTATGAATCGCAGATTAAAATCCTTAAAATAATTTCTAAGACAAAAGTTTTGGTTTATTGTTGTGTTAACCAACTAAAAATTTTATATGCTAATTTTCTTCAAACCTGAATGTGTAAATTTTGCTTAAAACTTGAACCAGTTTTAAAACTTTTATGTTGAAATTTTTTGGTTAAAAAATTATTGTGTCACATAAACCAAAACCTTCAAAAAATGCCACTTTTTTTATCTTAAGTATTAACAGTTGCAATTTCATTTTTTCAATAAAGTCCTGCATCTACTTTGCTCATTTCAATTAAATTTAGTAAAAGCAATTAAAGAGAACTCTTTCGCTATAAAAAGAGAAAATTGGATATGTCAAAGATATAAATCATTTGAAAACAATCTAACAGTGAAAGCAGTCTACATGCAAACCCTAGTTTTTATCCTCATTGATATCTTTATATCCTTTAATTCAATGTTTCTTTAGTCAAGCTTGTATCCTCACTTGTACCCTCACTTTTATCCTCACTTGTATCCTCACTGATATCTTTTCGTATTTAATGAAGTATTTTTAACAGTGACAAATTTAACAACTTTTATTATTCCTGTCGAAGAACTGCATTCAACTAAATTCAGCAAAATTAAAGTTATTACATCCAAATCCTATTTTAGCTTTATTGATGTTACAGCTATCAATTTAATGCAGAATATTTATCGCTTTAGTCGTTGCACATGCCTTAAATCATAGCCAGCTATTGTACATTGTTTTGAACTAGTTGTAATGTTTAACCTAGACAAAGCTAAAAAACCTATGGATTCAGGGTCTAATTCTTCCTTGGTTTCATCTATGTTGTATATAGATTTTTAAACTATTTTGTAGTTATTTAGGATCAATTGTTGAAAATGTGAGCATGTATTTGCAATTTTTTTTAAACTGGATTTTTTAATAAATGCAAGATGAATCTTTCAGCCTACCTTTTTCAGCTTAATGATATTTAAGTAAACTGTCTTAAAATCTTAACATTACAAGTTAAAGAATATATTGACTTTTGTAATATTTCATTTAAAAAAATCTCAAAAATCTTTCTGAAATCTTATAAACACAAGTTAAGCTATTTTGTATACTAATTCTTTTACATACATTCATTCAATTTCTGTATTTTTCTTTATGTTTCTGTAGGTACATTTTTTATAGTACTGAATTCCCAGTATTATGCAGATCATTCAAAAGTACCTGAAGAGTATGAGAAACAAGAAAATTGGCTGGATGAACAACTTCTTTTATCAAAGACCAAGCAGTGTTTACATATTATCATTTTCCAACATATACCATGGTTTCTGCAGCATCCAGATGAAGAAGATGAATATTTCAACATGCCAAAACACATACGGCTGCCTATTTTAAAAAAACTTAAAGAAGCTGGAGTTAAAAAAGTATTCAGTGGTCATTATCATAGAAATGCTGGAGGCTATGATGAAGGTTTAGAAGTCGTTGTTACAAGTGCAATAGGCTTTCAGTTGGGTACTGATAAATCAGGATTAAGACTTGTTAAAGTAGATGCTAATGCTATTGAACATAAATATTATAGTTTAGATGAGTTACCCTCGACGTTTGATCTAAATAATGGGTTGCCATGATTTTATAAAAACATTTAATATAAAAATTGTAAAATAAAATAAAGTTTTTTTTGAAATACATATTTAAAGTTAATTTGTTTTACCGTTCAATTTTTAATTTTCGATCTAAATAAAAATTGAATGGAATATTATTATAGAAAGAAAATATTTTCGTTCTATTTTTTAAAACGAATTCTTTTTTTTTTATATATATAATTATTATTATACAACTATTCAAATATTATTCGAATGTAATAGTTACATGGTTCGAATATAATTATTCGAACTGAATAAAAAATGAATCAAAAATTGTTATGGAATGATAATATTTTCGTTCTATTTTTAAATTCTATTCAAGGCTTTCGATTTATGACTTCAAGCATAAAAATATCAACCTTGGTTTTTTATTTTATAAAACATATCTCGCAAGAAACAACTAACAAACTAAAACCTACGTAATGAGTTTGAGTAAATATTTTGCTGTTAGAAGGCATAATATTTTTATTATTATTATTTTTATTATTATTATAGTATAACGTTACACTTGATTACGTTTTCTCATTTTTGTGTTCGCCTATAACACTGATTCTTACTTCTATTAATTATATATGCCCATATGATTTATATTCTATATTACATTAAAATTAGATGACATAACAATTTTATTCGACAAACTAAATTTGAACTAAATAAAAACTAGAACTAAAATTACTTTAACATGAACTGAATAAAAACTTAACTAAAATTTTTGCCTCCGAACTGAATAAAAGCTAAAACTATTTTCTGAAAGAAAATATCACTGCTTCATTCCTTCATTGAAAAAATATTTTAAAATAACATTTAAAAAATGTCGCCAAAATAATACGAGACATTTATGTTGAAACCTGTATTTTGTCGATTAAATACAAATAACGGTCAAATACACTTCTCACATTTCAAGTAAACTTGTCAAAACATTTAAAAACCGTATTCAATCGATTTTCGATATATCAGGGTCTCAGAGAACCAGGGAAAAAGTACAAGAGTTCGATATATTGAGAAAGGGGTTGAATATTCAACAGCTTTCTCGATATATCGAACTCTTGTACTTTTTGTCAGATAAAAAATAAAATGTTTTTAGCGAAAGTCAGGTGGATTTCCTTATATTCGAATGTAAGGAAAGCTACCTGACTTTCGCTAAAAACATTTTATTTTTTATCTGACAAAAACTAATATCAATCAGGGAACAATTTTCGGAAAACATATGTACACTGGGATTGCTAAAAATTATTTTTTCTGTTTTCATTAGATCTTCAAGTTTAAATGCTCGCTATCGAATTTTATTTCCGTTCCATCATCGCCAGCATATTCTAGTTTAACTCGCTGATCCCAGATTTTTTTAAAAATTCAAATTACTAAACAGTTTCTTTTAACACAGCATTCAATAAAGAAGCAAGATCTTCTATTGTTTGAAAGGAGAGAATTTTTGACAAGGGTTCGTTTTTGTCAACAGCCTTAACACCCAGAGGCACACTTTTCTGACGGTAATGAGCTTTAAGGCTTCTTAATGACCTAATGAGCTCACACTGTGTCACGAAATGACTATTAATTCGAACCTCTTGTCCCGAGAAAACCCTTTGGAGGTTTGAGAGTACACATGTGTAGAATTACACTAGAGTTGGTTTTGAAATCTTTCATCATTGTCCGAGAAAGAAAAATCAGTTTAAAGTTTCTAATTTTATGCTTATTTAATAAGGTCAATAAACTAAGAGTTTTTTTTTCTTTCTCAAAAAAACTGTCTATTTTGGTTATTTGTTTTACAAATAGTACATACAAAATATTTTAGCAAAAAAATAATTAACTAAAAAATTCCGGGAAAAACCTGCAAACAGTTTAGAAACCGTTTTAAAAGAACAAGGTGTGCGTCATTTTTCAAAATGCCTAACCAAGCAAAAACTCATGAAGACAACAGGAAAACTGTCTGTTTTCTCTGTATGAACAAAGCTAACAGGCAGCTGACTGATTTTATGATTAAACGCAGTCAAGAAATTTTGGGCCAAAGAATCAACTTTGAAGACCAAAGAGTACCAATTGGAATCTGTGAAAACTGTCGAGTAAGTCTCAGAAGAAAAGGTGAAGGGAGAGATGTCCAACTTCCTTCCTTGCCAGACTATCAAAACATAAAGATCCGTCCTGCAACAAGAGAATCATCATGTGATTGCTTGATTTGTAGTGTGGGAAAAGCAAAATTCAGAAGCCCTCAGATAAGTGGAGCAACAAACACTGCCAGTCAGCTTATAGAACAGCCAATTGTTGAGAAAAGATGTTCAGCATGCTTTTCATTGATAGGAAGAGGCATCCCTCATGTCTTTACTAAAGCAATGTTACGACAGAACTTACTCGAAGTTGCAGAAAAGGACAAAAAAGCACCAGAAAGAGTGGCTGTTTCTGTAATTGCCAACAAAGTTCCTTCCCCCCATGGCACTGTCCGTCTCAATCAAGGAGTAGGAAGACCCTTTCCAGTAACTCCAGGTAAAAACTGTACTTTTTAAACAAAAAAAACTTTTGTCAAAGGGCATAGCAATAAAATATACACTATGAATTTCGGAAATGATACAATGGTAACTTTCTGTGATTTTTTGCAGGTCCATCGCGACAAAGAGAATTATTTCCTTCATCTACACCCACCTTGACTGCACAACATCTAGTACAAGTTCAAAACCAGATTGGTCTTTCAAATAGAGGAATGAATATGCTTGCTTCAACTCTAAACAAAGTAGTTCCACAGCGTGTTGTGGAGAAAAATTTCAGAGAAAGGTTTGAATCTCTTGGAAAGCAACTTTCTGACCTCTTTGTCACCTCAGAAATTACTGATACATCCAAAAGCACTAGCCAAGAGTCTAAACATTTATTGGTGTACTGCAATGAAATGGAGTCATTAAGAAACACTGTTGCTGAAGTCAGAGGCCCTCAGTCAGACCAGCTTATTAAGGTGGGGATAGATGGTGGAGGCGGGTTTGTGAAAGTTTCTTTTGGTATTATGAGCTTAGAAACACCAGATAGTTCTCCTCCATCAAAAAAACCTCTCTTTAAAAATTTCAAAGACTCAGGAGTGAAGCGTCAACTTTTGGTGGCCATTGCAGAAAATGCCTCTGAAAACTATGACAATGTCAAACAAATCCTGGATAAACTGTGTTTAGAGAGAATGTCTTTTGTGTTGTCATGCGACATGAAGCTTGCTAACATAATTTGTGGCTTGCAATCTCACTCTAGTGCACACCCTTGCACCTGGTGTGACATTGAGTCAAAGAATCTTCATCACAGTGGTGAGCTTCGAACATTTGGCTCCATTCGTTCTGATTTTGAAGGCTTCCAAGCAGCCGGTGCCCAAACAAAAAAGGCAAGGGACTTTCAAAATGTTGTTCACCAGCCAATAATAAGACTTTCTGATGATACTCTTGTCCTAGATTTTATTCCTCCTATGGAACTTCACCTTCTTATTGGTGTTGTGAACCACCTCTTTAAGAACCTCTGTCAGGTTTGGCAAAATGCAGATGAGTGGCCAAAAATGATCAACATTCAACAACAACCTTTTCATGGAGGACAATTTGCTGGCAATGAGTGTAGAAAGCTTTTGAGAAATGTTGACTCACTTCAACAACTTGCAGAGAAGCATGCTTGCTTTTTGGCATTTCCATTTATTGAAACCCTCAGAAAATTTGATGCTGTTGTTCATGCCTGCTTTGGGAATACACTCCAACTGAACTACTGTGAGCTTATTGAAGAGTTTAAAGCTTCCTATCTCAACCTTCCAAACACAAGTGTTACCCCCAAAGCACATGCTGTTTTCTTCCATGTGACACAGTTTATTGATTGCCACAACCACTCTCTGGGCATCTTTTCTGAGCAAGCCACAGAGTCACTTCACCACAACTTCAGTCTTCATTGGCAACGTTTCAAGAGGCCAGCCATCCATCGGGATTATCCCAGGAATCTTCGAAACTGTTTGATCGAGTATAACAGTAAACATTTATTTTGATTTCTATTTGTGGAAGAGACATTTACAGTTACTGATTACATATGCTATGTAAGAGTTTAATAAAGGCTTGCTTCTTAATCAATTGAGTAGAATAATTTTGTATAAGTATCTAGAATCATTAATGTTTTTCACAGCTTGAATTTCAAAGCTGAAAGTAGAAAACTGTTTGTCTTTCAAGAATATTTTTTATGTATTTTTTTTGGTTTTGCTTTGTTTAGAGTTGCAAACACATTATATGTTGAAGAAATTTATATGTTATAATAGAGAACAAGATTTTTTTAAAGAAATTATTTTTTTGTAAAATTTTTATTCTGAGCAATAAAATTAAAAACTTTAAACTGATTTTTCTTTCTCGGACGATGATGAAAGATTTCAAAAGCAACTCTAGTGTTATTCTACACATGTGTACTCTCAAACCTCCAAAGGGTTTTCTCGAGACAAGAGGTTCGAATTAAAAGTCATTTCGTGACACTGTGCTCAAGGACAGATGTGGTGTTAGACAATTGAATTTTTGAATATTCTGAGAAAATAAATTAAATTTTCTTTTATTCTTACAAGCTGAAAGGCAATAAAAGTAGTATAACATTAATGTTTCTTAAATTCACAGCACCTTTACTCATAAGAAATTTAAAACCATTATTTTTTAAAATATCGCGAAAAAACTTTTTTTTACCACCTTCAAACAGTTGCCGTAAAAATTATGCTTTTACGTAGAGTCCGCACTTCACAGAACTTCGAACTGTCTGAAAATTTCACGAAAAGTCCAGAAGTTTCCAAAGTTGCTATGTTTCCCTAGTAAAACTAAGCTCTAATTTGAGCAAAAAGAATATTTAAACTTAAATTTTGATCTTCCTTGAATGTTTAACAAACTATCCCAACATGTCTATGTATATATTTCTAAATAAAACGTGGGTAGCTGTAGTGAAACTTGTTTAGTAGAATTAAGAAAGTGTTTTCTTAATATTTCCTACCTTTATGTTAATAGTAAATTTTCATTATCAAGTAGTAATTTTTTTGATATCGGTCTACACATTTTCTATTGGTTTCAAGCATAATTTTTTTGGTAAGTGTTTATGAACTGCAGTGTGACATATATAAATCTAATGCAGTATTATGTATAAATATCATTTTTTATTATGTACCTTCATTGTTGTTGTTGTTATCATCATCATCATCATCATCATCATCATCATCATCATCATCATCATCATCATCATCATCATCATCATCATCATCATCATCATCATCATCATCATCATCATCATCATCATCATCCTTTATTATTATTATTATTATTATTATTATTATTATTATTATTATTATTATTATTATTATTGCTATTATTATTATCATTATTATTACTATTATTACTATCATCATTATTACTATTATTACTATCTTTATTATTACTATTATTACTGTTAATTGTGGATTGTTTTCTAAAATAAAAATATATTTGGATCGAAATTGTATAATTTCGATCCAAATATATTTTTATATGGGAAAAGAGCTTGACATCTTTGATTTAGAAAAAAGAGACAATTCTGAATTATAAAATGTTTTTAGTCAATTTTCAAATTTATCTGTTATCATTTCTTTAATGTTATATAATGTTATAATATTAGTATATTCTGTAAGAAATTAATATGACATACATACTGTACCCCATTTATACATACATACATACATACATACATACATACATACATACATACATACATACATATATAATCATGTCTTTTTTATAAAATTTCATGTTATATTATAGGTATAATATACCGAAATTGAATATATAATCCAGATGGCATGCAGTATTTCTTCAAATGCTGTTTTAAAGTATGAAGAGCCTTTACCCTTGGTTTATGTGCAGCTGGAAAAAGTAAGTTGTTTATTGGTAATTGAATATTAGCATTCATTAGAATATCAAGTAAAAGTAATGTAATTATGTTTTAAATTTTAAGTTCATTAAGAACATAAGTTGAACAGGACTATCTTTCTGAGTAATTTATGAGTAATTTATGCATGCATCTATATTAGGTTGTGTCATAATTAAATTTTTTTTTGAACCCTAACCACCTAGGATAGTTATTCCAATAGGAAAAAATGAGTTTTAATTCAAAGATAAAAGTATGTCATTTTCTTTGTCTCTATTCTTACAAATTGTAATCAATATGTAATATAAAATGTGGGACCTTGAAAATTGAGCTAAAATCTGAAATTTTTATCCTATGCTTTCCAAATGACCCATATATTATTTTAGAAGCAATTGGAAAGTTCTTTCTATCAAAAATTACATTCATTAGACCAGTAACAAATTTTCAAAGTTTACCAATTTAGTGGATTTTAATTGATATTTAAATTGAACAATTTCTTTTTTGATTCCTCTTAACAAAAACACATCTTAGCAACAAAGAGATATTTTTACAATCAATTAATTTTAGCAAGAAAGGTTAACTTTTGCATCTTGACTGCTCATTCAGAACAGTTGTTTGATACATTAGCCAAGGTTTGTCTTTGTCTTTACTTATGTTTGATGAAGGTTTTTTTTTTTTTTAATTCAATGGAGAGAAATAATTTAAATATCAATGAAATTCCACCAATATGTGGTATTCAATCATTTGATGACAATATATGCTGGTCTAATAAATTCACTTTTTAACAGAGTGAACATCCCTACCACTTCTAAAATGATATATGGGTCATTTAGAGTGCACAGAAAAATTCTAAATCTTAGCTCAATTTTTAGGGTCTTCACTTTTTTTCTGGAGAAATGGGTGTTTTTAACAGTTTACAAATGCAGTTTGACAGTTAGAAAAAGAACCTTGAAAATGGTGCTGTATATGTGTTGTGTGTGTGTGTGTGTGTGTGTGTGTGTGTGTGTGTGTGTGTGTGTGTGTGTGTGTGTGTGTGTGTGTGTGTGTGTGTGTGTGTGTGTGTATATAGGGGGGGGGTTCAAAGTATTTTTTTTAATGGGTTAACTATCCCAAATGGTTGGAATTTGATAAATGTATATCTTTACAGTTCAGTGAATAAATTTTAGACCACCATAATTTTACAATTATTTTGAGTTTTTCTTAAAAATATAATTTACTTATAAGATTAAAAAAAACAACAGTTTTATAGACATTTGTTACAAACGAAAATTTCTAAAAATAATTTTATTAGATATAATACAAAAAGAAACAAAACTAATGATTTGTATGCCTGCCTTTTACACTGATCACAGAAGCAATTCTCCTAGGAATTGATTCATATAAATTTGTAATGGAATTTTATGGAATATTGCCCCATTCCCTTTTTAATATTTGGAAACATTCTTTGAGATTTCTAGGGTTATTTTCTGCCTTTTCTTTGTTTGTTTGTTATATATGAAGGACTTATGAAGTAAAATAAAATCAGGTTTATAGACACATATATTACAAACAAAAATATCTAGAAATAGTTTAACAAAATATGATATAAAAAGAAAAAACAATTAATACTTAGTATCTCTGTCTTTTGCATTGATCACAGAAGCAAATGTCCTGGGAATTGACTCATAAATTTGTAATGAAATTTTGTGGAATATTGGGCTACTCTCTTTTTAACATTTGAAAACATTCTTCGACATTTTTGGGGTTATATTCAGCCTTTTTTTATCCAAATAATCCCAAACATGTTCAATAAAGTTCAAATCTGGACTTTGAGGAGGCCAGTTCGTTACTTTGAGAACTCCCTCTTTACACATAATCTGTTTATATTCTTTGGCCACAAGGGAATAATGTTTGAGATCATTGTCTTGCTGCAGAATAAAATTATTACCAATTAGTCTCATTCCAGATGGTGTCTTTGATTTGTGTGATTTTTTTAAATTTCCACATTCTGTTCTCCTGTCAGTTTGATATCAGTTCTGATTAAATCACCTACTCCAGATGATGAAATACAACCTCAAACTAGAACAGAATCTTCTCCATGGTTGATTTTTGGATGTAGACAATCAGGGCAATAAGCCTCTCCAGCCTTTCTTCTTACATACTGTTGTCATCCACTACCAAATAATTTAAGTTTTGATTTATCTGTGTATGGGACATGGTTTTTTTTATTTCTTGTGTCCAATCATTATGCTATTTTTTTTCTCTTTATTTCCATGATGTAACAAAGGCTTTTAAACTACAACATACCCTTTTAACCTAGCTTTGAGCAAATGTTGTTGAATGCAAGATGAGGAAATGTTGTTACCAGACACTGCTTGAATGGCATGGGCTAGTTCACTTGAGGTTTTTTTCTGATTTTGCAGAGACACATTTTTAAAATACTTTATAAAAATGTTTTATAAGCTTTAGAGGTCTTCCACTTCATGTTTTATTCTCAAGAGATCTCGTATTTTTAAATTTTTTTATAATTTCTCTTATGGCTGCCCTTGAAATTTTTTTTTACTTTTTTTGACAATTTGTTGTTGAGACTAGTCTTCTTCATGAAGAATAGTCATTTTATTTACATCTTGGTAGTGGAAATTTATCCATTTTAACACTTTAAACACAAAAAACATAATACAAAAATTAATACAAAATAAAAAGAAAAAACTAGAGAAAGTTTTGCTTTTAGAAAAATGAAAAATAATATTAAGTGCAAAGTATCTATGAAATGTTTTTGTAAACTGTGCTATCATCTAAAATGAAGCCTTTATAACAGTTAATAAAAAAAAATTCAAAAGCAAACTAAAAACAAATGAGCTGATATAAATTGGTTCAGCTCAACATATAAAGCAAATAAACACAATAGGTATTTAAATACAAGAAACTATTTAAAGTTTTGTTAAATATTTCTTTTATTTGTTAAGATAGTGTTTAGTAGTGATTGACCGGAACTGGCATTTTGCCTGAACCAAATCGAAAATATATTTTTATTATTCCTAACCAGAACCAGATTAGAAAATAAACCCAAACCGGAACTGGAACCAAAAATCAATAATTCTTTTTAAAAAAGTTAGCTCTAATTTAAACAAAACATCAAATTAATAAAAATAATTAAAAACAAAATCCAAGAACTGAAAGATTTTCTTGACAAAAAGAAGTTTTTCCAAATTTTCTCAAAGGAGTCTGTTTCTTTTGTTTGAGAGAATCTTCAGCTATAGGAAACAGTCTTTTAACATTTGTGGATGTTGGAGGTGGTGTTAGGTATCTTTTTTGCCACTTTAGTCAATGCTAACTTGGTTTTGGTATTTAAATTTTTTAATAGCTTTTCCAAAACCCAAGGCATTGACAATTCAAAAGTCATTTAACTTTCTTTCAATTGGCTCTGTTTGAGATTGCACAATAACTTTTGACAATGTGTAAAGATGAGTTTTTTTCATTGTTGCCAGATAGAATTTCAGTTGCAGGAGCTAATTCATCTTCAAGAAGTTCAAAATTGTCCATTTGGGTACTGACAATGTTTAGATAAAAAATAACGATAAAAGACATTACAAGATATGAATATTAATTTAAAACTAACTTAAACAAGAAAATTAACTAGTTTTCCAACAGAACCAAATCTTATTTACATTAGTTCTCAAGCTAAACATCTAGTTAATTTATACATTTTTAAAATTATTTTTGTTTAAATGGTAATTACGCTATAATGCTAAATAAAGATTTTTAATATCTATTTTCTGTAACATTTTGAACTGAAAATTTGGTTGGAACCGAAATCTTAAATATATCCAGAACTGGAATTTCAGTCGATCACTAGTGTTTAGCATTACTTAAAATGAGACATTCTTTTATATAAAAAATAAAAAGTTTTATTAAGTGGGCTAAAACATATTCACAGTACTGTATGTATGTATGTATGTATGTATGTATGTATGTATGTATGTATGTATGTATGTATGTATGTATGTATGTATGTATGTATGTATGTATGTATGTATTACATACGTACGTACGTATGTACATAAGTGTTTACACAAGTATATATTTTAGTTCACTGATCTTAATTTGCCTCCATCAAACTGGTTAAATGACAATCTAGCTGGAAAGTTTTCAAGTTTTTCTGCTAAAAAACGGAAAACATTTGACTGTACCAGGTTACCAATTTTTTATATTTTATTATATTCTGTTATATTCAATAAAATGAAATTTCAGAGTTATCCTTGCAGAAATAATTGCAGGTGACTTAATTACGATTTTTTATTTTGCTTTGATTATAATTTTAGTTTGATTATGGCAGAAAAGTATCCTGAGTACATGGAGGAAGTTGATGTTGTCTCAGCTGCAGAGCACATTAAAAAACTTCTTAAAATCCCATTTAGTTCTTCTCAAATTAGCATGTCAGTTCATCGCATCGGAAGAGCTTTACTTCTTAATGATTTTGACATACCTACTCTTTTGCATTCACATATTGGTGGAGAAAATAACAAACCTTGGAATTGGCTACATGATTTGTATAGTGCTGAAACACAGAAAACAGAATTATTCCCTAAAAAGCGCAATAAAGAACTAAGTCATTTAGAAATAATGCGATCAAAGTTTATGTATTACAGTATCAGTGAAAGTAAAGCTGTAAGTGATGGAGTTGCTGATAAACAACTGCAATCTGTAACAGACAACTGTGCAAAAAACCTTACTTCTAGTTTTCAGAGAGATATACTGTGGAATTTTGAAGACATAACAATGCTTGTGGGATCTGATCTTCCAATATTCGGTGGAGGGAAATACCCAGCAGTCAGTTTAAGGCTACAGTAAGTCTTAGTAAATATAATTTTTTTTAGTAATTTACCTAAAGTTCTGTTATTACAAATCTAATGACTATGTTATGATCATGTACTTCATTCAAAGTAAAAAAAAAAATAGCAGACAAAAGTTCTAGACTTAAATATTTTATCTTATTTATTAGAAAATATCTAAAAATTAAAAGTTTCTTTTTTACATTTGCTTAATATTGTAATTTTGTCTAAGATTTTAAAGCAAAATAATGGGCGGTGCATAAGTTTTGTACAAATCTTAATTTAATTTTTCTAGCTAATTAAAAAAAATCTATAATCTATGCTATTGAGCAACAGATAAAAGTAAAGAAATGAAAAAAACTTGTTAACCAGCTCTATAACACAAAACTACTTCTGCTCATTGGCAATGAAAAATACTTTTGTTTTGAAGGTAATAACATGCCTGGAAATTCTGGATACTGTTAAAGAAAAGGTTCACTTTGTAGCCATATCTGACCTTGGTATGCCCAAGCTTTTGTCTCATACTTTCAAGGGTGTAGCAATTAATGCATCAATCTATATTAAAAAATGTCTAAAAAAATGACTTCTTCCACTCATTCATAAGTATCATAGTGACTTTAATTATTTATTTTAACCAGATTTTTCAATTTTTCATTACTCTAAAGACTCTTAAAATAAAACAGTTATGTTGATAAATCCAAACCACTAAAAATACCTCAAGCACAATTTATGGAGTACTTTTGGGGACATTTGGCTCAAAGGATTTATTTGGGAGGTTGGCTGTCTGCAACAAATCATAATAGTTTTTTTTCTTTACTTATAAATAAGATATTAAAGTTTTTATTTTGTTGGATAACTTATCACCCGCTAACTGTATTGTTTTTTATAAAAACAAAATGTGCTACACGTATTTCTCAAACCATTCACCTGATTACTTTGTGCCAAAATTATTTTTCTTTTTGAATTAACTTTTAAATCTTTTTCCTCTTATTTTTTTAAAATTGGGTTGTGATGACAAAACATAAGTTTGCTCAAATAAGTTTAAAAGAAGATACAATCTTTTGAATTTCATACACTTAACTTTCAACAAAGAAATAGCCCCCCCCCTAACTTAATACCAAGGAGTGCAAATGCAGCTGTTACTCTCATTATTTGTGTGGTTTAAATCTTTTTCTTCATACAGCAAAATGTATATGAAATGTGAAGTCTCCAATTATTGTAGTTTACAAGTTATACAATAAATTTTTTTTGTATTACCCTGGTTTTGCAGTTGCTGGTATAAATTATAGGTTCAAGAATGGTTCGACAATTCTGAAAGGTTGAAGAGAAGAAAAATATTTTGAAAAAATTTTTTGCCAAAAAGTTTAAAATCAAATTCAAATAAAAAGTAACTAACTACTGCTGAAAACTTTAAATTGTAATCTTTTTATCTTATTTATTTTTTAAATTTTTTCTTAATATCTACTGCATCACCAATTTCAACCATTTTTGTGAAAAACAATATATGTTTCTATACTAAGCATGTTCTAAAAGTAACTCTTTTACAGTGAAGTTAAAATTAAAATTTTTACATTTTTCAGTGAATCATCTAAACCCATAAGTGTTTTGACTGGAATTGATTACTGGCTTGACAATCTGATGTGTAATGTCCCTGAACTTATTATGTGTTACCACTTAAATGGTATTGTGCAAAAGTATGAACAATTCAAAACTTCTGAACTGCCTAACTTAGAAGGTAGCAGCTTTTCTCCAAAAGTAATTTGTGATGTAGCTCAAAATATTTTGTCTTTCCTGAAGTCAAACTGCACAAAAGAAGGACATACATATTGGTTGTTTAAAAGCAGAAAGGATGATGTGGTGAAGTTATATGACTTAACCTCTATTGGGACTGGTGAAGGACATAAGGATCCTTTTAAAGTCTCAGTTGCAATGTTACTCTATAGGATTGCTCGCAATATGTATAATTCCCATGATCTTGATGATAAAAATGCAGTAAAACTTGTTCGCATGCTAGAAAACTGCATTTGTTTGATTAGTGATGAAGATGAACCTACCTTATCTTTTGATGCAGGTTGTTTATTATCCCAATTATACACTAATAGCTTACTTAAAAATAAAGAAAATCATGATGATTCAGACTCTGATTTGAGTTTTGAGGATGATGAAAGTGAAAGTGAAAAAACAGCATCATCAATATCTTCATCACCAATTTCAACCATTTCTGTGAAAACAATGTGTGTTTCTTCAAAGGTAAAGAAACCTACCTTACCACCAGAGCCTTTACCACCAGTATCTATAGAAATGAAGTGTAAGAAGGCAATAGTTCACATTGCAAACTCTTTAGCTCTTTTGTCAAAAATGTCAAACTATGTTTTGCCTTCCTCAGGTAATGCCGGTAATCCATTATTGTTAAACAACAAGGAACAACCATTAACTTTAGTTAACCAGAACTTGCAGCCATTTAAAAATAAGCAAGAAATTGAGCAACCAAGAGTTTTAAAAGAGGATCTTACTGTAAGAGATAACCTTTTTACAATGGCTATTTATAATTATCTAGCACTAGTTGATATTTATATTTCTAAAAGAAAGTTTGGACATGGGCTGCGCTGCATCAAGTTATCATTTTGTTGCTATTCTTGCATTCAACAAAAGTCAGTAGTTTTAAACAGTCTTGTAAAATTAATAATGTTTTATGCAGATATATTGACAATTATGTCAAAAAGCAACATCAACACTTCTGCTGAGATGGAAGACTTTCATGCAATGAATGAATATGATTTAAAGATTTTTAATGTTGTAAATTATGAGGAATCTGCTTCTAAAGATATGGAATCTAAAGTTGATATAGAATCCATCCAAAATTCTTTTAAATTAACAAAAGAACTTCTTTTAGTACAGTCTGCTGAGTTGTATGAAGAAGCTCTTTTGAAAGCAGGCAGAGGTGCAAAGGATCTTGCAACTACTGAAAACGAAAATGTTAACCAGGTTATTTTTATATTTTTAAAATTATGTTATGGTGTTGGCCCAGTCATTGCAATTATTTCCATGCAAATAAAACACAATTCATACAAAACAAAATCTTATTAACTAACATAAGATTTTGTTTTGTATGAAAAAAAAACCACTCTGAGCTAATATTGTCCATCTTGTTTGGTGACCTTTTTTTTGTTCGGTGACCTTTTTTGGTGACCTTTTTTTGTTCAGTTACCTTTTTAGGTGACCAATGAAAATGGACAATATTGGCTCAAAGAAAATTCTTTCCTTTGTAGACTATAAAAGCAAGATTTTTATAGTAGTTTTACCATATAATTTTTTTTAGAAGGAAAAAATAAATGGTAATCACACTTTGCATACCATTGATGCACAAGTAAATATATAAAAAATGTCTGATATATTTGTTCTTATTTTCCATTTTGTATCTACGCTAGACTATTATTAAGAAATAATTATTGAAATAATTATACTTACATCTTCTTAAATGATGTTGAATAACTAACTTTCAAGTTTAATAATTAAATTAAGTAAACTTAATCTTTTCAATTGCACAAACAAAAATAATGCAATGATTTATAGGTCAACCCAATATGTTAAGTATATATATGTATTTATATGTACATATATGTGTGTTTGTGTATATACATGTATGTATGTATGTATGTATGTATGTATGTATGTATGTATGTATGTATGTATGTATGTATGTATGTATGTATGTATGTATGTAAACTGTTTTTCATTATTTTTAGGTAGTAGAACTGACAAGGCGTTTGGGAAATATTCGCAATGAGCTTGGTGCAATGTATATGAACCAAGCTGCTGGTATTGCAAAATTGTATGGCTATCCTACAGATTCTGAAATTCAACTATGGAAGAAAAGTCTCTTATTTTTTCAGCAATCAGTTCAAGCTTTTGAGATTGTTAATGACAAGTAACCTCTTTAAAGTTGTTGTTAGTAAAGCAAAGTAGTTATCAAAATATATGTGCACACATTTTTTAAAATATTATTATTGATTTTTAGGGAAAATTTGGCTTTGGTCTACTCAAATAGTGGAAAGCTAATGTATCTGTGTGCTAAAGTCTATGGAAACATTTTAAAAAAATCTCAAGATGACCGTAGAGGCCAGTTTACTCAAGAAGAAAAGACATACTTTGGAAAGGTAATAAGCAAGAAAACATAATTTTTTCAAAAAGTTGATTTGACTTTAAAATTTGACTTTATGGATCTCTTTGATCTGCTTAAAATAGGAAATGTTTAAGGGATTTGTCTTATTATAATTTTTTTTTTTTTTTTTTTTTTTTTTTTTTTATCTTTAAGACATTTGAATACTACAACAAAGCACTGTCAGTTTTACAGAATAAAGAATATTCACCAATAATCTGGGAAAATATATCTCTTGAACTATCTGGCTGCTACTTCACCATGGGGTGTCTAATACAAGATCATGCTCCTTTAACTACAAATGCTGAAGAAAATGTACATTTTTTTCACTTTTTTTTTGCTTTTTTCCTGCTTTTATAAGTTTGAAATGTGAGAAATCTTAAATGGTGTGAAACTTAATGTAAATCATCATGTGCATCTTTTTATCATTATTTAATTATTTTTATTTTACCATTTGCAAATAGTTGTTTTGTTTGTTAATATTATAACTTTCATTAAAATTAAAAAGGTGCTATTATCAAGGGATATCAAGGGGCAGGAGGGATGTACAGGGTGAGTCAAAATTACAGCATCAGAAGTTTTAATTTTTTAAACAGATATCTAAATATCTTAAAAACTAATATTTTACCTTGGGTCCAATCATATTTTGGACATCGTCAGTTATTTTTTCAGCAGGATGACACTTTGGGTCACAAAACTTGCTTTGTTAAAGATTGTTGTGCCCAGAACATCCCAGACATCATTGTTTTTAAAGATTGGCCTCCCTCAAGTTTGGATCTTAATCTAACAGATTATTTAGTACAGAACATTAAGGCAAATTATTGAGGCAAAATTCAGTTAAAAACCACACAAATAGATCAACTTATTAAAGACAGTATTGATCAAACGGGTCAATCTAGATGTCTCCTACATGTGTAACAACATGAACTTACTCTATATGCCATGAAGCGAATGGAAATATCTCTGAGATTTAAATTTTTTGTTATGTTATATATTCAGTAAACATTATTTTCAAAAAAAGTTTGTTTTGGATTATCTTGAAAATTTTTTCAAGAGCGGATCAAACTCTTTTTAAGAGCAGATAAATTTGATGCACCCTGTAGAGAGTGAAGGTTCAGGGCTCAAAGTAATGTAAGAAATTGCAAAAAACTTTCCCATATTTTTATTACCAAATTCCTACTTTATATATGGGAGGGAGGTAAAAATATGTACAAAATATGTCTTTTAAATGGCTTTTTATAGTTATATTTGCTTATATAGAATGTTACACAAATAATATAACAAGTATTCTAATGTACCTGTTTTGAAAATAAAAGAATAGCTGAAGCAGTAATACTAAATGAAAAAAAAAATAATTATAAAAGTAAATAAAAAATTGAAGTTGAAGAAAAAACTTATTGTCTACACGAAAAATGTAATCAAGAATTTTGATTATTAATTTGAGCCCTGAGGCTTCTCTTTCCCAATCTGATATTGAAAATCTTTTCTAATTCAAGTACAAATATCCACTATTAAATGAAGGTAAACTCAGCACAAACTCATTTACTATACTATATATATACTACTAGGGTTTGTTACATATTAGAATTTTATAAATGATATTTTTTTTGCCATTTTTGGGTTTATGAATTTTTTGTAATGTTATAAATGTTTTCATTTAGGTTATCAAGGATGTTTCAAGTGCTTTTATGAAAGCACTACAGTTTTCTGAGCCTTTACTTGCTGGATCCTCTGATAAAAATCAAGTTTTGATGCGTGTTGGAGCTATTCACCATAGACTTGGTTCTCTTTACCATCATATACTTAGAAACCAGGTGTGTTTAAAAAACTTAAACTCAGGAGCCTGTCATTAAGTGAACTATTTTGGTTAAGTGATCCAGTTTATCATTCCCTGTAAATGAATTAAAGTTCCTATTTCGATTGCTCTGTTTTGAATTATCTTCACAGCTTTAAGTCTACACTTAAATCAGAAGAGATGTTGGAGTTTCCAGTTGAGCCTGTGTAAAATTGTTTAAGTTCTACACAGGCTCAGCTGGAACCGTCATCAAACTATAGATATTTTGGTACAATGCTCTATGACATAAAAAATTCTTTTTAAGTAAATTTGTTATCATTTTAAGTCCTTGACCAAATGTTTGTTATCAATATACATGATGTAACATTTGTGAAATGCTTTTTTTTACACCTAGGTAGGTAGGTGTACCTACCTACCTACTGTATGTATGTATGTATGTATGTATGTATGTATGTATGTATGTATGTATGTATGTATGTATGTATGTATGTATGTATGTATGTATGTATGTATGTATGTATGTATGTATGTATGTATTACGTATACATACATATATACATACACATTTATGTACATAGTAAAGTATTGATTTTTAAAATGTTACAGGTTTGAGGTGCAAAATATATTGAATCTTACTAGGGTACTATATTTGAAATAAATAATTAATTGTCTCTTAATTAGATTTCTGATTCTGATAAAAAGAATTTCCGTTCTCTGGCTGAACTTCATTACAAGAAAGTTCATCAAGTTCTTTCTGCTGAACATTTTCCACTACAAGTTCTTCAAGTCATTGTAGAAAGCGCTGCATTATATGATTATTTATTACAGCAGCATCATTCCTTGAAATATCTAAAATTAAAACTCGATGTCCTCAGCGGAAATTTACAACTCATCACCTGCCTTAAAAACCTACTAAAAAGAAATTTTTCTTCTAACGAACTTTGTTTAAAAACCTCTGGTGAAACTGATACCACAGAGTTAATGAAGTTGTCTTGTATCATTTACAATCAGTTATCGTCAACATTTAAAGACGCTATTCTCATGACGAAAAAAGCGAAGCGGCTTGAGGGACTGGAAATTAATGCTTTGAAGTCATGTTTTGAAATTATTCTAAGAAATTCTATAATCACTGATACTAATGTTGTAACTATGTTGGAAAAACTGCTTCTAGTTTTATCAAAAATACATGAGACGTTGATATCTAACGAACAACAAAGTTCTTGTATTCCATAGGTCTTCTGCAGTCAGTTGCGTAGATCAAATATTGCATCATATAAAAATTTTCAACTTATTTTTTCTCTCTGTAAATTTTCTTTAGCTTTTAAAAAAAAAAAAAAATTTTTGTTTTAAAAATTTTGTATTTTTAAACATATTTTATAAAAGGCTTCGATGTTTGTGTTGCAAATTTTATTGAACTGTTTACTTAAATGTTTGAAATTTACGGTAAAGTTTTAAATTTGATGTGTATAATAAAGCATCTGTAAAATAAATTTTAAAAAATATAGATTTGTAAACAAAAGTTTGTGTTATTTTCTTTTGATAAAAATTTTTATTTTCTTTGCTAATTTTATTTATTGGTTTATTTTATAAGTATTAGCGCTTAAAACTAAAACGCAGATGTCAATAATACGAATCTTTTTAAAAAAATATTAATCTTGACATTCAAATAAAGAAAAAATACCATGAAGACTGTTTCGATATTTGAACTGTAAGAATTGCTGTTCAGTATGCGTTATTGATCTGTTTGTATTTGCAAGTTATTTTTTACATAAAGTTGGGTTTACATTATGTCTTTTATGAAAATTTTTGAGCATAATGATTGATGTTATTTTGAGCATAATGATTGATGCTATATCAGTTTCTTAGTTATTCTCAAAAAGAAAATGTTAATCGTAAAAAAAAAAAAAAGTATTATGAAAAGCTTATTTGGTTAACACATGGTGGCCACAATCCTGGAATGTCCTGGATTTTTACAAGTGTCCTGGAAAGTTAAATTTTTTTCAAAAATGTCCTGGATTTTTTTCTAAATCAAGTTAAAAAATTACTAATAATATTGAAGTAGTATAAGATTTTTTATGCAAAAAAAAAATTTATATTAATGGTTTGAATTTAATTTTAAATAAGAGAAAATTATGATTTATTATTTTATACTTATATAATATTCTATTCTATAATTCAATCAATATGAATAAATTTAATGTAAAGATAATTGATAATATTCATTTAATAGGATATAAAATGTCCTGGAATGTCCTATATAATACCTATAGATTGTTGCAAATATTTGTATATGTAATTGTAAATGTTCACATACAATAATAAATAATTGTCAGCTAATTCTGTTCTTAATTTTTTTAATATAAATTAATACATTTTTGATTATAGATACTTTTTTGAAAGATTGGGCAATTCTTTATTAATATATATCTAAATATAAATATTTGGATATATATTATTAAAATATTGGATATATAATACTGATAGAGACACATATTGGATATATAATATATATACGCATGTACGTATAAAATACATATACACACAGAGAGAATCATAGATACCACACCCCATGATATTTTCTTTTTAATGGCATTTCCTATTAAAAATTACAAGTTGAAACTTGCATTATGGTTTAGACGTAAATACAGCAATGTGACTGTAAAAAAATTTATCTTCAAATTTCGTTATGAGGGACATACTCGTTGAAATAGCACATGGTTGTGGAGAATCCTATTCGTTATTAAAAATTGGAGTTTTTCAATAAAATTTTTAAGAGAACTGAAACAAAGACCTCTTTTTAATTTTTGATAAAATAACCAACATTGAGGAACAGTATTATTGTTTTGTAAGCCCCAACCGCTCGTCGTCGTTTAGGAGCCGGCCTTCAAAGCTGTATAGCAGAGGAAAAAAAACCTTTATTTCAAAACGAAATCGATTTAAGTTAGCAAAAATGTTCGTTTTATGGACTGATGATTCCAAGTTTAATCGCTTCCAGTCTAATGGGAGAGTATATGTCAGGTGTGCTATGAAGCAACAAAGCAACCAATTGTACACTCTCAAGACTGTGAAGCACGGTAAGGTTTGTGGAGCTATGTTCTAGCATGGTATTGGTCCGCTGGTCAAAATTAAAGGAAATTCGGATCAATACATATACAAAGATATTTTAAAAAACCTAATGGAGCCGTATGCTGATGATTAATCTACCTGCTACTTGGATGTTAATGCAAGACAACAACCCAAAGCATATGCATGATCTGTAAAACCTTGACTTGAGGAAAATGAAACTAACGTTTCAGAATTGCCATCACTAAGTTCCGATCTGAATCCGATCGAAAAGTTATGGAAAGATACTGGGGTGGCTTTACGTGACAAACAATCCTCTATATTTAATGAGTTTTGGAGGGAAATTTAAATAGTCTGGAATGCTACTACTGTCAAACGATGTCAAAGGCTTGTTAACAGTATGTCATCAAGATGTGTTGAAATAATAAAGAATAAGGGCTACAAAACAAAATATTAATGTTAGTTTTAATGTGTTGATGTAAGCCTTTATACGACACTATTTTTTTGTTTGAAGCTATTTCTATGATCACAATTTTTGGTTGTATTTCGTAAACTTTTTAATAATGATAGTTTAATAATATTACTGCTTTTTTTAAAATTCCCATGATAAAGAAAGAAATTATAATAACTCTAATGATGAAAATGTTAAGTGTACTACCTCTGTGATCACCACTGCATATATATATGTGTGTGTGTGTGTGTGTGTGTGTGTGTGTGTGTGTGTGTGTGTGTGTGTGTGTGTGTGTGTATATAACACTTGTCACTGAATTTTATGTTATAATTTTTTTGAATAAGAAAAATGTCATCTTCAGAAAGTGGTGAAGATGAAGATTGGGTGTTATATAAAGATCGTGAAGAGTGGAATAATGTTATTCCAATTCCTCAAGATGATGGTCCAAATCCAATAGTTGCAATTGCTTATTCTCCTAAATGTGAGTTCAGATTTAACATCTCATATTTTAATTAGGAAGACCTTTTTTTAAAACATTAATTTTAGCTATATAATGTATGTATGTATGTATGTATGTATGTATGTATGTATGTATGTATGTATGTATGTATGTATGTATGTATGTATGTATGTATGTATGTATGTATGTATGTATGTATTTATGTATTTATGTATTTATGTATAGTATAATATAATTGTAAACATGATTAGCAATTAACTGAATTATCATAAATCTAGTTTGTTTATGTTTCTAAAAGTAAGATTATTTATGTTGCTCATTTATTTTATCTATGTAGTGTTACTGTTTTTTTGTTTTTTTTTTTCTTTTTTTCTTTTTAAAAAAAAACCCCTTTAGTCAAAGATGTCTATGATTATTTTCGTGCTGTACTGAAAGCCAATGAGATGAGTGAAAGGGCACTTGAGCTTGTTACTGATGCAATCGCTCTTAATGCTGCTAATTACACTGTTTGGTAGGTGTCTTTGTACACATTGATAATATTCATTGTTGTCTGTGAAGCTATTCTATATGAATGCTTATAACCAGTCTTTTAACATGTAACTAGTTTTAGCTGACATCTTAGCATTTCTTTTTGAATGTCCTATTTTAATTTCTGATTTTTATAAAATCCTAGCATGCTGACTTATTTTAGAATTAAACAATTTTTGTGTGGAAAGTAATCAATTTTTTATGCATAAATTTTTGTAGGTGTTTTTAAAGATTTTTAAGGTGTTAACCACATTAATTTTCTCAAAATAGAGTTCATTTTTTCTTCAAAACCTCTTTGTAAAAATTTTATGACTTCATTTATTTGGTATTTTGTTAAAGGAACTATCGCAGACTTCTGCTTAAAGCTTTAAACAAAGATCTTCATGAAGAGCTCAATTACATAACTGGTATTATACGCAAACAACCAAAGAACTATCAAGTGTGGTAAGCTTTTCTTTGATTAATCAGGCTACATGCATTGAATCAAGTTAAAATTAATGTTTCTAGGAAAAATTAGAACCTTTTTTTCCATTAGTAAAAGATTTTATGCCCTTTTAAAAATAAATTGGTTAATATTACTGAAATTTACTGAATAATAAAATTAGAATTAGAATTTTTTTGTTGGTTTATTAATAAATATTACAAATAATGATCTCAGTTTATGTTAATGGAATTAATGTTAAGTGAAACGATTGCAAAATAATTTGGTTAGAAAGAGCAATAAAAAAATAATCATGTTGATCAAAAGGCTTTTGTCTATTTCAAAAAGGTCATAAAATACTCAAAATTGTCACACACAAAATCAATTTTTTAAATAATATTTAGATGATTAAATTGTTTTATATTTTGGGAATGGCCGCTTTGTTGAATTGTTTAAAAACTGATATGATTCTAAGGTATCACAGAGGCATAGTTGTGCAATGGTTGAATGATGCATCAAAGGAGCTTTCTTTTACATCAGAGATGCTTCTCAGAGACAGTAAAAATTATCATTGTTGGCAACACAGGCAACTGATATTAAATCATTTTAACCTTTGGAAAGATGAGGTGAATTTTACAACAGACTTTATTGTTCAAGATTGCAGAAACAATTCAGCATGGAACCAGCGATACTATGCTTATGTAAACACAACTGGATTTATTGATAGTGTTGTAGAAAAAGAAGTTAGGTTAGTACTTAAAGTAAATAACAAAAAAAATCCTAAGATAATCTACTTTGCAATTCTGAATTTATAACAATTGATTATTACATCATTTCATATTGCTATGATCTTTTATGTTAAATTACATACTTTTAAAATTATATTTATACAAAATTAAATCTATGATCTTTTATATTATGCTAATCAGATAAGTTTTAATTGCAGTTTTACAGTTGAGTGGATAAAGAAAGTACCAAATAATGAAAGTTCATGGAACTACCTAAAGGGGTATTAAATTATTTATTTACTTATATTTAAGTATCAGGTTTTTTCATTTACAGCATACACTGATGTATAAATTGACCTCCTATTTTTAACTGAAAAGAGTTTTTATTTTGTAATCCATGTAAAGTCAAATGTGTTTTCTGTAGGTTAATATTTTCGTCTTACATTCTTAAGGAATTTTATAAAAATGAAAAAACTAAATTTCTTGTATTTTTAGTAATAAAATATTTAGAAACTGTCAAAAATTTTTGTACATATTTTTTTTGCTTTAAAAGCAATTGAAATTGTGCTTGACACTATTTTCACCAACAGAATATTTATCCACTTGCTTGCACAATATTTGATTGTTTTATTACTGAATAGTTTACAACATTACTGTGCCTATTGTCAAAAGAAAAAGTATTTTCATCCTCCTAAATGGCGTCATCCTCTGTGCCATCAAGCATATTAAATGTAAAACATTTTAAAAGTGACATTGTTGTAATTTCTTTAGATAATAATTATCCATGTTCAGTTCAGTCCATGCCTCTTTTACCCTATAAGTAAATGGTGATAAAGATGTTGCTCTCATGGTATCATCAAATGTAAAAGTTTCCTCCCCTAAGAGAATTCAGTATGTCCATTTTTTCATTGATTTTATGGACTCATTCAAATTAGTTTTTTAGCAAGATAGTACATCAGGATGATGATCCTAACCTTCGATTTAGTATCTTGTTTGTCCATTTAAACGTTTTTGTGCATGTGAGCTGCTATACTGTTCAAAAAAGGTCCAGTAGTTTTTGCCATACAGTTTTTTTCTTCTTTAATATTAACTTTTTAGGCTGGCTTGTCAACCTAAAAATTGGTTTCATCCATGCTATCAGTGTTTACAAAACTTAACTCTTTTGTCTGTCTTTTTCTTTTTATAATAAAAGATTGGAGTATTATGATTCTTCTTCCTATTTTTGTGATATTCTTGTTTTTCTGTGTAAGACCAAATGATTTGTGTTGTATAAATTTTGAAAACCTAGACCATTCACCACTAAAGCTGTTAATGTTTTTTGCTGTATTATGTTATTTTGCTTTTTATTGAAAAGAATTTTCTTGTTTCTCTCAAATCTGTTTTTCTAAGCCCTTTAATTCAACTCTTTACTTTTTTACTTCAAGTCACTTATCACTCACATGGTTTTCCACAGTCAGCTTGCTTTTATTTCAGCATTAGTACAACTATTTTGTTCTGTTTTTTTCCCAATATCAAACAGGCTTTTTTTTAAATTGAAAATTCTTTCCAGCTGTCAAGTTATTATGTTCCTCTAAACGCCACTTTGAGTTCGAAAGTTCCTATTTAGAAAACATTTTCTAGAGAGGGAAAAAAATCTCTGTAATAAGAAATGTATCTCTGTAATAAGAAATGTATCTCTGTAATAAGAAATGAATCTCTGTAATAAGAAATGAATCTCTGTAATAAGAAATGTATCTCTGTAATAAGAAATGTATCTCTGTAATAAGAAATGTATCTCTGTAATAAGAAATGTATCTCTGTAATAAGAAATGTATCTCTGTAATAAGAAATGAATCTCTGTAATAAGAAATGTATCTCTGTAATAAGAAATGAATCTCTGTAATAAGAAATGTATCTCTGTAATAAGAAATGTATCTCTGTAATAAGAAATGTATCTCTGTAATAAGAAATGTATCTCTGTAATAAGAAATGTATCTCTGTAATAAGAAATGTATCTCTGTAATAAGAAATGTATCTCTGTAATAAGAAATGTATCTCTGTAATAAGAAATGTATCTCTGTAATAAGAAATGTATCTCTGTAATAAGAAATGTATCTCTGTAATAAGAAATGTATCTCTGTAATAAGAAATGTATCTCTGTAATAAGAAATGTATCTCTGTAATAAGAAATGTATCTCTGTAATAAGAAATGTATCTCTGTAATAAGAAATGTATCTCTGTAATAAGAAATGTATCTCTGTAATAAGAAATGTATCTCTGTAATAAGAAATGTATCTCTGTAATAAGAAATGTATCTCTGTAATAAGAAATGTATCTCTGTAATAAGAAATGTATCTCTGTAATAAGAAATGTATCTCTGTAATAAGAAATGTATCTCTGTAATAAGAAATGTATCTCTGTAATAAGAAATGTATCTCTGTAATAAGAAATGTATCTCTGTAATAAGAAATGTATCTCTGTAATAAGAAATGTATCTCTGTAATAAGAAATGAATCTCTGTAATAAGAAATGTATCTCTGTAATAAGAAATGTATCTCTGTAATAAGAAATGAATCTCTGTAATAAGAAATGTATCTCTGTAATAAGAAATGAATCTCTGTAATAAGAAATGAATCTCTGTAATAAGAAATGTATCTCTGTAATAAGAAATGTATCTCTGTAATAAGAAATGTATCTCTGTAATAAGAAATGTATCTCTGTAATAAGAAATGTATCTCTGTAATAAGAAATGAATCTCTGTAATAAGAAATGTATCTCTGTAATAAGAAATGAATCTCTGTAATAAGAAATGTATCTCTGTAATAAGAAATGAATCTCTGTAATAAGAAATGTATCTCTGTAATAAGAAATGAATCTCTGTAATAAGAAATGTATCTCTGTAATGAAAAAACAGATATAATAACTTTTCACTAATCGTGAGTATTTTCGGATAATAATAATAATTCCTCCTTGGCATTGCTTTCATCACCAAAAAGGAGATTAATATATGGAAACCAGCAGTTTCAACAGAACATATTTTGATTGACATCAAGAAAACACCTCTCTTTGGAAAGTTGTTTTGATGTTAAACTGTAACTTTTGTTCAAAGCTCTTTTGAATGTGGCAAGTAAATAAAAATTGACTTGGTTTTTCACCTGTTAACTATTTTATTTAAATAATGTAAAAGTAATTTAGCTAAAAAGTTTTTCTTTTTTCATTTTAAGTTAAAAAATTTTTTTATTTGAAGAATGTAATAAAAAGATCCATAAAGTTTTGACTTGGAATGTAAGTCATTATGTATGTTGATTTATATAACACATTATGTAACATTGGCTTATATAAATCAGTAAGATGTATCAACTGGACTTTTATGTGCACTCAGTGTGTAAGTTGAGGTCACATTTTTGATCTATTCTAAATGGCTTTAACTTTTTACTTATACACTATTAAAACTGTAGTTGATTAGAATACCTTTTTAATTTAAGCTTAAACATGTTACAGCAAACATGGTAGAACTTAGCAGAAAAATTTGGAATAGTGTAGAGGAATTGCATTTCTTGAGAATTTTTCACAATATGATAAATTATTATAAATATTCCATAATTTTTCTATAACATTTTTTCAGAGATATCAACAGATTGTAGCTTCCATATTCCTTCAACTTTTTTTGCATATTTGAGTCATTTCCAGCCATAGTTGCTTATTTGTCTAACTCGATTATTTTTTTTGCTGGACTCAATTAGTTTTTTGGGTTTAACTACTTTACTTACTCATCTCATAACTTTTTAAGGCAACTCTGTGCTATAAAAATATACTATAGAGATATTATAAATTTCAATGAAATCCATAATATCTCTATACACAATAATTCAAAGTGATTTTTATACAATAATTTTGGGTAAAAATAAAACCAAAAATGTTTGCTATAGTTTTGGAAGGAATGAGTTTGAGAGTAAATGAGACAAAAATACAAATGATCAAGTTGAAAGAACAAATTACTGAATGAAGGTTTCTATAGTATAAAAGCTGTTACAATATGTTGAGTTTTAAGAAAACAATCGCGCATTCTAAAAAATTTTTACATGGAAATGTCTATATGTATATTTAAATATTTTGTAAATTTAATTTCATGCATAGTGTGCTAACTGCAGCTGGTGGTCTTTACAAGTTTTCCGCTTTGCATGATGAATTTGAAATCATGTTAAAGGAAGGTTGTGACTCACCTTATCTCCTCTCCATCTTGGTTGATTTTTATGAAGAGTCTATTGAACATGATCCATCAACAGGGAAAAATAATGGTTTGCGTGCAGTTGAGGTACATTTTAGATATGGATTATTTTTTATTTAGTTTTTTTTTTTTTTAATGCATGATTTTGATTTGTTAAATATATTATTTCTTATATTCTATGATATATTGCCAATGTCCGAGTCTTGGTCAAGAAAAATTAACAATTGTTTAGATTATTTTTGTTTGGATTGTTTTTAACTTTTACCTATGCACAAAAAGCTTGTACAAGAAAAGATCAACCAAAAAATGTAAGGTGTCAAACCAGAAAAAACAGACTCTCAGGACTGTGAGTTTAGAAGCCCACACTCTTGATGTCAATTTAATTACATAGGAAACACATCAATTTCACTCGCCGAAGTTTAAATGTTTATCTTTATATTACATTTGTGCAATTTTTATTTATTCGTTTCATTCTGAACTTGCAGGTTTTCGTTTTGAGTTTTTTAATTTTAGGAGTTTTCAGTTTTAAAATATTTTAAAAATTAAGAACTACCCCCTTCCCTTCCTCCCCCTTCTTCCCCCACCCTTCCCCATCCTCCAAAAAAAAAAAAACTCGATCAAAGAGCAATTGCTACACTAATCAACCATATTGTTGAGTTGTGTAGCAAGAACGGTCTAAATATTTTACTTCTTTTAAAATTAGCTATCGTATTTACTGGTATATAAGTCGACTCCCTATTTTCAACTGAAATAAGCTGTTTAATGTTTTCAAACCAAAATCATAAGCCGAGGTGTATTTCTCACAGATTAATATTTTCGCTTTACATTCTAACGGAACAATTATTACCCATTCCAAACAGTTTAAAGTAATAATAAATAAATATTAATAAATAAGTTGAGACTTACACACCTATATATATGGTACACCTTATACTGTTCAAAAATATTAGTACAAGTTCTTCTCGAATTCTTTTAAAAGTTTTTCTTTTTAGTTGTGTACAAAACTTGCAGAGGATGTCGATGTAATACGGAAAGAGTACTGGCACTACGTAAAAAGAACAATCGAATCGCGTCTTTTGTCGTAAGAAGAATCTTTTGCGATAAGAAGTCGAGACCGATTAAAGGAATTGAGAGCAAGGTACATGAAAATAGAGAATGGGAGCCACGCAGAACGAAAACAACGACCAGAGTTAACAAATTTTATTTCTTTCTATGTTCATAAATGCATTGAAATCAAATCGTTTGTATGTTTTCCGTAGTGTTAAAGACGTGCGATAAAGTTTAACTAAGATCAGTTAGTTAAACTCAGCACAAATCATAAAGATGGCGCCTCTGTTGTTGAGTTAGATTTTCACAAATTTTCTTCAAATATATTGTATTCCCTAATGATTCATAAACCGAAGGAGAGAATTCCAAGTCAATTAGAGCGACAAGCAAATAAAGATTTTGGTAAGTCCCTTTAGACTGTTCGACTTTGGTTGTAGAATTTATTTTTTGATCGCGGCTTTTGGTTGTAGAGTTTGCTATTTGATTGTGGCTGTCGGTTGTAGATTTTGCTATTACATCACTGTTTTCGTTTTCATCTATTTCTACAATTTCTTCTATTTCAAAATGATCTTCTTTTAAAAGTGCTGTGTTTAACTCGTTCGAACTCATCTTTGTTTTAATGCGTTGCATAAAAGTATCTTTCCCTTCTGATTGGCCCGACGATGACATCCTTATTATTATCTTGTTTTTTATCAAAGATTCTGCGGTCAATTAGTATTTGTATCAAGTCGAGTTTTTTTATGAATTTTAAAGCACTGACAAACTGTTTCTTTCCAACGTTTTACACAAATTTGCCAATTAACACGTTACTTTTTGTAGGAAAACAAGGCTCATTAAAATTGCATGATTTACTTAGACACGATTTATCATTTAAGTACGGAATTCATAAAGTTTAATTTTTAATGACAACAATTGCTTTGATTTATATATTGTTTAAATATTTTAAATTAAAATTATTTTTGGAACTTATTAGTATAAATTGCGAGAATAATTTAGTGATTTATAAATTTCTTTGTGGTCCTCTGATGGTTCAAAACACGTAAGTTCAAAGACGCGCTTATTCGTTGAGTTCAAAAAAAGACTGTTTCCAAGAAATAACGTCATAATCAATCGTCATTGAAGTTGACGAGAACCGAATTTGAGGTTTTCATAAAACTTTGTCGATGAAATAGGGGTATTTAATATTTATGGTTTTTCACGATTGAATAAATTCCCAACATGTACCAATACGATGTATTATGCATGGAGTCTTATTGAGCTCCGGAGTAACATAATAAAACGTAAATAGCGTTTGAATCCTGTCCACCCTTAAGAATAGTGGGCATGGCTGAAATGCTATCTTTCTCATTGAAAAAGTCCTCTTGCTTTTAACAAGATTTAGCCTGGTAAGTCCAAAAAATGTATGATTACCAGATAAAAATGCTGATGAAATTAGTTTTTACCTGGAAGTAGATATGGGAAGGAATTTTTCTCGATTAATAATAACTTAATGGAGAATTTAAAAAAAAAAAATATTAAGAGAATTTAAAAAAAAAAAAAGAGTTGTGAGTTATTAAGCATTTTGTTCTGCATAGGTCTAAGTATAATGCAATGCGTTTTTCAGCTTCTGTTCGTTTGAGTACAGTGCAGACTTGTTAAAAAAAATCCTTAATATGCAATAGTTTTAAATCAAGTTTGTCTTTATACTGTCCATTTTTATTTTGAATAAAAATTGATTTTCATGTAAAAGATTATCAGACGCCTAAGATTGATGGTTGTTGTAATTCATAACAACAATCATCAATCTTAATACTAAAAAAATTTTCTATTTACGTAAATAGAGAACGGATGAACAAAATCACTGTAAAAAAGACAAAAAAGCGCAACATGCTTTAATGAAAATTATAACAAGAGCTAAATACTAGATTTCTATTGGTAGGCTATCAATAAATGTATGTGGTATTTTGATGCCAAGGTTTTTGCAATTCTTTTAAGAGGGTTTCATATTTTTACCGCGATTTTCCTCTGGTGTAATGATCGTTTATAGAGTTCACGCCACACTAAAGAAAGTTCTGGATTAATTTTGATACTTGCTCTTACATAATTTATATACACTGAATTCAAATCTGAAATCAGAATAAACTAGGATCATGTATGGACTTGTGTCTGTTTGAAGAAGTCATCGTATACATTTGGTTTAAACCAAAATGATACGATTACCTTTTTGTAATTATTAGATGAAAATGTCTAAAAAAAAATTTCATCAACAGAAACGTTTTATTGTTGTCCTGCGCAATCGAATCGAAACCTTCCAATAGAATTTAGATTAGAATTTTTCTTAGAATTTGGATTAATGGTAATATAACGGGGGGGGGGGGGGGGGTTACATAATTATGGAATTAGCGTTTAATAGGGTTTAACTGGTGAACATTGACTCCAAAAAATATTTTAACATTTTATTACTTTTTTGATAACAATAATAGAGCGGTGATCTTTGGTTGAAACTCGGAGTTGTTTTGTTTAATCATAACTCTTTACATTGATGACATCAGGTTTGAGTCGTCTTTCAAAAAAAAATGTCCTATTTTAACTTAATTTGTAGTTTATTTTTTGTAGTTAAAGTTAAATTGTTCGGCTGAAGATAATTTTTCGTAGAACACCAGTATCAAACAGAGTAACGAATCGATATTGTATTTATGTATATCACCTGTCATAGTCAATCCGATAGGTTTGTGACGATTTGAGGTTAATATATTTGTTAAATTTTAATGTATTTTAATGTAAAGCTTAACGTTTGAACTATGTAAACACATAGTTAATCAGTAACTGCTTTTCTTTAAATAAAAGGTTCTATGCTTATGTTAAGTTACCTAAGTCCACCCATTTTTTTAAATTCTAAACATAAGTCCTCAGCTTTAAGGAAAGATTTGATACAGCTCCAAAATAATTAGAGATGTGAGTTTTCTTCTACAGAATATACAATATTCTCAGCGGAAAATTGTACCAATTGTAAAGGTTCTCACCAAACCGTTAATGCGAGTGAGAAAAAAATGATACTGGACAGGAGTTAGGTCCAAAGAGACCACCTTCAAAACAAAAACAATACAAGAGCTGACCTTATCATCCGGAATATCTGCATCAAGTATAAAAAAAAACCACAAAGAGCATTGAATATGATTATCCATGACGCTGGTGTTGTTGCTTAGACCAGACTATTCCCAGAAGACTGATAGAAGAAAGGCTAAATTTGTCATCATCCATCCAAGAAACCAAAACTAACTTTTTTTCATGAATCACTGTTATTGGTCTGTTGAGACTTGGGAAGAGGTAATATTTGAAAATATTTTTATTCACTCTTATACATGATTTATTTAGAAAGGTTCCTGTCACATAAAATAAGCATTTTTTCAGATTTGCTTTTCGGACGAGTCAATCTTTCAAGTAATGATAGACAAAACAGCCCATTTTTTCATTTTTCTTTCGTAGAACAAACACAAAATTTCATCCTAACTGTATTTCGAAAACAGTCAAGTATTCACTTTCAGTAATGATGTGGTCCATCATTTGTAGGATAGGAGAAGGGTTGAGACAGGGGCAGTATAAAGAAACTGATTCCTGTGGACGTCAGTTGCTTTTCCAAATTGCATATTAATCAAAAAATATAATGAATCTTTTATTTATACAAGATGGTGCAACGTTATTTCTTGGAAACAGTCTTTTTTTGAACTCAACGAATAAGCGCTTCTTTGAACTTACGTGTTTTGAACCATCAGAGGACCACAAAGAAAGGTATTATCAATATTCTAAAATTTCAATATACTTATCAAAATTAATTTGACCTTCAAATAATTGATAGCATACAACTTCTGTATAGTTCATGCAGGCCAAAATGCATACATGTGCTACTACTTTTCTTGGTTCGCTTTAATGTAAAATTGAATATGCAATAGTTAACTTTTTTTCAAATTGTTTTTTTGACGATGAGATAGTCTTTGGTCTCAAAGAAAAATAGATTCGTAACATGTTTTTTCATAGATTGTCAACCGTAATTTTGGAGTTTCATGCTGTATTTTTTTATAGCTCATTTTGTAACTTTTTTTATTACTTGTTTTAATTTAAGTTTTTGTTAGTAATATTTCAAACAACAATAACAAAAGTTTAGAGTTAGTAAATGCTGATGAAAATAAAAGCAAAATTATAAAAGAAAATTATCAAATAAAGCAGCAAGCCTCAACTTTTGGCCAACATTAAAAAAATGAAAATTATAAAGTAGATGTTTTAAAATTATATATATTTAGTAGTACAAAGTAAATTTTAAGGAAACAACATGTCAATTAAATAGTAAAGACTTTACTTATTAATTAGCACTAATAAAAAATTGAAAAAATTAAACAGTTTTCAAAATAATTTCAATCAAACAGGTGCTTTAAAAAAAAAGGAGAAAGTGGGCTTTCTCTATATATAAATATATATTTATATATATTAGGGTGCATCACAAAATAACAATTTAAAAATATTGATTTTGTCTGACACCTAATTGTGTTCTATATATTAAAAAAACAATGACTTTCAAAAACTTAAGAATAAGAAATATTTTTAGAGGTCCCCCAACACCCTTGAATATTTGACCAGTCCCTAATAATTAAAAAATATATAGTTTTTCAAAAGTAGGTCGTGTTGGGTCTCAAATTAAGCAAAATTTTAAAAAAATTTCAAAAAAAATCATTTAAAAAAAAAACACATTTTTATTTCACTGCTATGTATATATAAAACTACAAAAAATGCACCTTTTTCATTTTTCCTTTAAAAATGTCATATTTATTGCAGTAAAGTCTAATGTGAATTTTTTTTAATAAAATGATGATTATTTTTTAAATTTTTATAAAATATTACTTAATTTGAGACCCAACATGAACTACTTTTGAAAAGCAATTTTTTTGAAATTATTAGGGACCGGTCAAATATTCAAGGGTGTTGGGGGACCTCTAAAAAATATTGTCAGTGTTTTTTTAATATATAGAACACAATTAGGTGTCAGACAAAATCAATTTTTTTAAATTGTTGTTTTGTGATGCACCCTTATATATATATATATATATATATATATATATATATATATATATATATACCCAGTGGGCACAAGACGCGTTGAAAGCATCTAAAACACGTATTAAAACGTTTTAATACATATTTTAGACGTTTAAAACACGTCTTGTGCCAACTGGGTATGTGTATATATATATATATATATATATATATATATATATATATATATATATATAGGTGTAGGATTTCAAATCATCAAAGAAGTAACTACTTGCTTCTCTATTGATAAGTATAATCCATATACTTTAATAAAATTTCCTTGAAGATAATGTGAGAAAATAAAGAGAAATTAAGGACAGCAGTTAAATTTGAACTTTTTTTAAGGTTATTTAAGGACTTTTAATGAGTTTTTTTTTATTAAGGATATTTAAGGTTTATAAGGAGGAGTGGGAACCCTGCATACATAAAAAATTGTCTTGATTTACTTGAGAAAGAAAAAAAACTGAAGTATTGCCATGGCCAGGTAACTCAACTGATCTTAACCCCATCAAAAACATGTGAGAGCTTATAAAGCGAAAGATTGGAAATGAAATTATAATCAATAAGCGCGTTCTTCAGTAGAAGACTATCAGGATCTTTTGTAAAAGTAAAAAATCAATTGCAAGCATGCCACGGCGCATCGACGCTTATTTTTGCAAATAAAAGGCGGTTTTATAAAAGTCTTAAGAATATTGTTGTAAAAACCAAAAAATATTTTGAAACGTTTAAATTTTTTTTTCATTTTTTATCACGTGTTATTTTGCTAATGAAAGTACTAGCTTTTAAATTGCACTATTGTTTTCTTTTCGCTCGAAAATTCATCCCTTACACAATATGGCTTTTCTATAAAAACAGCGAACAGTTCTGCTTTATGACTGAATCAAAATTGAAGTTTTCTAAAAAAATTCCTAAAACGATATTCTTTTAAATCTAACTTCGAAGAATGACTTTTAGACTTCATGATTCTTTTTTTCATATGGCGTACCAAAAGACTGAAATTATTCATCTAGAACAGATAGACCAGCGACATCAACCAACTCTAAACCAATGATCAGCTTCGCAATTTCTCCCCCACTCCACCAAACACAACCAACACCATTGAAAATCACAGCGCGGACAATGCATATGATTACACCCACCTAGAAAAATGAAATCTTGATCATTTAAGTAAACAGGGGTGCTCAATATGACACTTAAAATTATAGCTTCTTACCGCTTTTCTCTATTCGGGTATGACACCTAGGACAAGGCTTAGTAGTTAAAGCTATAGTATCACGACATTTAATCTCGTCTCTCCATTTTGCTTGTAAAGCATCAGTGTAATTGATTTTATAATCCTTGAATAAAAAAGATTTTATGTTCGATTGTTTTTTTTTAAAGTAATTTTTTATGACAAAAAATCTCTTTTTTTTGAACGTTGTCAAAATTAAAGAATAAAAATCAGATTTAAAAAAATAATAAGGAAATCTTATAGCTTTTACACAATGCTTAACTATTAGCGCCATGTGGCATGTGACACTTAAAACTTACGATACTATCCCTTGTAATAGCATCTTGTGCTAAATTTGTACATTCGCCATCGTGGTAAGGAAGAAGACAAAGTCGACAAAAGACGAGCTAGTTGACAAAAAGATTTTTTGTGTTATTTTTAGATAAAGTGAAGTGTCTTTACTTTGCAGAACACAAATTTATTCATAATAAGCATAATAAGCATAGTAAGCATAAATATTATGACAATTAAAAACCAAGAAGATTAATTACCCCGCAACCTCCTCTTGACTTATAACAAACTACTTTTCTGTACTCATGATCCAAAAGTATACCATTTCCACAGCCCTCCCCAGGACAGAGTATACCTCCATTTCGAAGAACAAAATCTTCTGCAGCAAATTTTTTGTAGCGTTCATACTAAAAAAAGAAAACAATTTTATGGGGAAGGAATTTTCTCAAAAGACGCTAACTACGATTTGCCGATCGGTTTTTACGAGGGATTGTAAAACGTTAAATCCATTTTTAAAAAATCTTTTAGTTTCAACTGCGCATTTCTTTATCTCATTTCTTAACAAAGTCCAGCTTGGAGACTTTGTTAAGATGAATGCGAGTGGCTAAAATTTCAGCCGGGACGTTTAAACTTTTGAAAAGATAAAAATGCAATCTTAAATATTTTCACTATAAGTTTAACTTTTAAAAATTTAAGGAAGTATCGTAGTCTTCTTTCCAACGACATATCTTTTCTTCTGAAAAATCTTTTTGATTTCAAAATCAAACACATTAGTGTAGATTAATTGCTTCATATAACTATTTTATGTAATTGATTAAGAAATAATTATTTTGATTATTGTTTACTTAAAGACACCGAAAATGTCCATATTTCTTTAAAAAAAAATTCATTACAGAGTGAGAGTAGGAACATAATGAAAATACGCTGCACTTTTAATGCTATAAAAATTAAAATCAATAATTTTTCAGCCATACTTGATCTTTACCAGCTATCATGAAATGATGAACTTCTTCTATGTAACATTTAGCACATGACTCTAAATTAAAAGAAAATTTTATATCAAATCGTTTACCAAAACAAGAGTGTTACAGTATATCAATAAACCATCAAAAAGGGAAAATCACTGTCAATGCAGGAACAAATGGTAGAGCCAGAAAAAAAGTCAAACAATTTTTTGAAATCCAACCTTCTAGTCCGGGACAAGGAAGAGTGTAGCCAGTAGATTCTTTTAATATAAAATGCCTGCTATTTAAACTTGTTTCACAGTAAGAGGCAAAGCACTCTAAACATATGACATGCTTCTCTTCACATGGGAACACCAGCACAATATTACTGTAAAAACAATTATAGCTTAATAGCATTGATAAGTATTGATAATAAAAATAATAACAATAATAATATTTATCATTATTATTATTATTATTATCATCATTATTATTATTATCATTATTATTATCATTATTATTATCATTTTTATTATTTTTGTTGTTGTTGTTGTTGCTGTTGCTATTATTATTATTATTACTATTACTATTACTATTACTATTACTATTACTATTACTATTATTACTGTTATTATCATTATTATTATTATTGTTATTATCATTATTATTATTGTTATTATTATTATTATTATTATTATTATTATTATTATTATTATTATTATTATTATTATTATTATTATTATTATTATTATTATTATTATTATTATTATCATTATTATTATTATTATTATTATTATTATTATTATTATTATTATTATTATTATTATTATTATTATTATTATTATTATTATTATTATTATTATTATTATTATTATTATTATTATTATCATTATTATTATTATTATTATTGTTATTATTATTATCATTATTATTATTATTATTATTATTATTACTATTATTATTATTATTATTATTATTATTATTATTATTATTATTATTATTATTATTATTATTATTATTATTATTATTATTGTTATTATTATTATCATTATTATTATTATTATTATTATTATTATTATTATTATTATTATTTTTATTATTATTATTATTATTATTATTATTATTATTATTATTATTATTATTATTATTATTATTATTATTATTATTATTATTATTATTATTATTATTATTATTATTATTATTATTATTGTTATTATTATTATCATTATTATTATTATTATTATTATTATTATTATTATTATTATTATTATTATTATTATTATTATTATTATTATTATTATTATTATTATTAAATAATTTAATAAATAAAAGCTTTTTCAGATATATTATCTTTACAACTAATGACAACTAATTATAAAGATGATATCTAAAATAAACACAATTAATTCATTACAAAATTTAATGAAGATGTGCAAACCTTACACCAGTACATGCTAAGCAAGATATGCTCTGTGTATTTGTGTGCAATAATGGAAGTGCAACAACATTTTCATATTCATGTGATGATGAATTTCTTTCATGATTTCCACATTTAAAATAAAATTCCTAGAAGAAAAGCTTTTTTTTTTCATTTTTTCCTTTACTATCAAGTGCTCATTTATAAAGGACCTACAAAAAGAGGGAAATCAGTGAAGGTTTTGTAAATACAACTTAACAAAGTTTACTTTGAAAATTCCTTCAAAATCCTATGTTGGTACCATAATCTGCTCAGTAAGGCAACTACTTTATTTCTAACAATATTTTCTCCAAATTAAAGAATCAGCTTAATTTTATCTCTCAGAATCCAATAAACTGAGTTTACTGGTCTTTTGTTCTCTTGCTTTTTTTTTGAACAATGAGCACAACCCAAAAAATTATTCAACTCAAATAAACAACTTAACAGCTTGAAAGAAAAGCACTTACTGCATTGGTACCATCACAATGAGCTTGTGAATTACATAATCCAGTAATCTGATTATCAGTTAGAATGTCTTTCCAAGAATCAGGTCCCTTTTAATGTAAAGATATAAAAGATAAGAAGAAATGGAACTTTTTATACATATATACATATATATACATATCTATATGTATGTATGTATAAAATAGATTTAGATAGATTGATTTAATTTTATATATATATATTATATATATATATATATATATATATATATATATATATATATATATATATATATATATATATATATATAAATAAAATCAATCTATCTAAAAATTCTTTGATTAAAGAATTTAGTTAATAAAGAGATTGGTTTAACATAAAAAGTAATCAATAAAATACAATTCACCTTGGAGATTTCAAAAGCCTCGTCTTTACATTTTTTGCAACGAACACGCAACTTTCCTATTTGAACTGAATCACATCCATTTTTGCAAAACACATAAAATCTTGATCTTTTTGCAGTTTCTTAATTGAAAAACTTAATGTTAAACTTCATAATTATGGATTTGAAAGATTCTAAATAAGTTAATATATATTTACACATTAAAATATTTATAATCATTTATAAACATTTTTGATTGTAAAGTTACTCTTTTTTTAATAAAACTTTAATTTTCTTATTCATTTTACATTATTTTATATTATACATACTAGATTTTATATCTTATATATTTCATACATATTCTTATATGTTTATGTATTTAAATACTTATATTGAGTATTTAAATATTTTTATAACTCTGTTTTCACAAAGTTAATTTTCACAGCTTTTTTTCTAAGTTTTATTTTTTACAAAAGACCTTCGCTTAGAAATCTGCATATTTTCTTTATCTCTTCTCTTAATAAATACTTTACATAGTATTTTTTTAATTTTTTGCTGTATTTTCTACCTTTTATTTTTTATATATAGTATATATTAAATAAATAAAAGATAGAATAAGAAAACATATACAGCTTAGTTAGGTGTGAAATAAATAAGAATAGCAAATAGACCTTAGCTCTATCCTCGAAATAATAATATTCTGAGTTAAAAGTACTAATCAGCTTACCCTCGTGGTTTGTTGCAATTCCATGATGTGTTGGCCCAATAAAATTGGTTGGAATCACAGAAGTAAAAATACTATTTTTTGGTTTAACAACAACAGCATGAATAGTTGTTCCACCAGCAAAGTGACAATTCTAAATAAAAATCTAATTATTTTAAAATGAAAACACTTTTGAATGTTTCTTTTTTTTAAACCAATGTTAGGTACTAGTTATCTTTAATAATTATATATAACTTTTAAACAAATATGAACTTGTGGAATAAAAAAAAGACGCAAAAGATGTAATCAAATAAGAACAAATTAAAATGTAAAATCACAAACTTAAATGATTGCACTTTACAGTTTACTCAGAATATTCTTGATATATTACTATTTTACAAATTTACAAACCTTTAACAAAACAGAGTTTGCCAATTCAGATCCTGCAAATATGACTCGAAGCTCATCTGATGGTGTATTTGAATGAAGGTAAAGATGTTGCTTTAACTGCAATATTGACCAATTTTCCTGTGCACTAATTTGAACAGTTTTGTTATCGATTTGTACAAACAACTGGATGGTGCTAGCAGTCATTTTTTTAAATAGTTAATACATGATACTATTATTATTATTATATATTATTATCATTACGTGGCACTAAGAGCCAGAGGGGCTTCAGCCTGTTGGAAGTAATTCTGAGAAAACACACAACACAGCTTTTTCTGATAAAACAGTGAAAAAGGTTTTGAACTGAAACTATTAATCAGATGTCAAAAAATATTTTAATACAAGAAAATACCACTAGCCTATATGTAGTACACTTTTAGAGTCCTAGAGGGGTGCATAAAATGTCATCGGGAAAATTAGATTGTTCTCTGGCTCTCAACCCCTCTTTACATTATATAATAATTATGCTATAATCAGTTAAAATCTGCAACCAGATTTTTTCTAAAAGCTACATAATTTTTGATTTTTTGATTTCTGCAAATTTGGACTGTTTAACAATCTTTATCAATGAAGTTTAAGATTATCAATGCTCTCTAGGAGACTTGAATATTAAGCAAATTTTTTTTTTCACATAATACATTAAAAAAAAAAAAACAGAAAAAAAAAAAGAAAAATTTACTCACACACAAATACATAAATTTAAAAAGCTTTTAAAAATAAAATCAAAATATTTATGCTTTAATTATTATTGCTTTTTAAGCTGAATAAACATGTTAAAAATTCTTATAGATCAATTTATTGTACATTTATAATTTTATTGATTGACTTCTGGTATACTTATAACATTAATTTTGAATTTTAAATTTAAATCTGGTCTTTAAAAAAGGAACGAGTAAAGCGTTGGTTCATACGTTTAGGAGTTCTTTCTCTTTAAAACGAAGTCCAATTAAGTAAAAACTAAGTCTTAAATACATTTTAATAATGATAGCTGAATATCAATGATAGCTCTATATCAATAATAATAGCTCAGTATCAATATTTGTCTCTATTTTCCTAAGAATATTACAAAATACAGGTCCTTACAAATAATGATTTACTAGTATTACGATCTAGTGGAAAAGATCAACTAGTTTCAATGAGTTTTATATAATGGGTCTTCTGGGGTGGTTTTGCTGTTGTATCTTTTCTCTATTTGTTACCGTGGATCTTTCCTATAGAATTGATCAGAATAAAACTGACTTCATCAATCGTCTTCTCATTACCCTGCCCGTAAACTTTGAAAAAAAAACCTAACGCAGGAAAATGCCGTTTGGTAGAAGTTTTCAATACTTGATAAAAAATCAATCCCAGTGAGGGTGCTCAGAAAGTAAACTCAATTCATATTATGTGATGAGCTAGTTGCAAGTGATATTTCACATACATTCACCGCTTCGAAGAAAATACACACTCCACCGAGTAGGGCTTAGAACATATGCACCATACATACATACATGCAAATGAAACCAACATAAATTAACGCAAGCCGGCATCAGTACTAATAATATGAACAAAAAAAACAACGAAAAACGTTATAAATATAATGGAATATAACCCAATATAGGTCAAGTCTTCCTTAAAGTTCACGTGGTCTCACAAGAAGCAATAAGGAAGGTGTGTTCATCCTCATAAGAAGTAACAAATACACAACTACATGATTTAACAGAGTTGTTAATTCTTATATAGATTGTGGTCTTTTGAATGTCTTGAACGTTAGATAGGAAGTCAGAGAAATCATTTTGGTAAAGAAAATGTGAGACGAGCTTAGCACCGTCGACATCTTTTATTTAGTTTGCACTATTAGATTGTAAGAGCGTTACAACCTTTATAAAGATTATAATTGTCTTTATAAGCGTGTAAGAAGTTTTACAAGCCTTGAAGACAATTTTATAGTTTTAATTGCTTTGTAGATGATGGTTTTAGCCATCTTAATTGAGTTTAAGTACATGATAATTACCGTTAAAAAAATAAACACCTACTGTAAGATAAAAAAATATGATTCCATCTAGGTTAGAATTATTTTGTCTCCAAGTTTAAACGTTAGTAGAAAGTTTTTGACTTTTTTCTAAATGTAAAAATAACTTAAAATTTTAGCTTTATTTTTTAAAGACATAATAATGAAAGAAATAATGCTTTTAATAATTTATATTTAAACAAGTTACTAAGAAAAAAATTTAAAAAATAAAATGTATTTTAAAAGTACTTACTAAAGTTAATAACTCATTTTTTTTCCAACTTCTAAAATGGGAGATAGAACAAAATATTTCTAACCTCGCGATTCATTGATGTTTATTGTCTTCCTTTAAAATATTCAATAAATATTCCAAAAACGTTTATTCAAATATATTCTTTAACAAATTACAAACAATAGTAATGCAAACATCGAATTCCATTCAAAAATCTTCTTCTTAACATCTTTCAATCTCTTGCTCAAAATGTTTAATGCATGTTGGAGTTGTTCCAAACAATAAAACTCACACCGGTGAATTGCAAATCCAATTAAAACTGATCTTCCCTTTTTTGCAATATTCATTTAAAGCTATGGTTGCATGCGACCTGAAAATGGCACACATTCTTTTTGGAATCATACAATATACAAGAAAGCAACCTTAAAAATCCCCCTCAAGATTGCTTTCTTGTAGAGTCAAAGCGTAAAGTCAAAGGGTGCAAATTCTTGGAACTTGAGAATATCAGGCTTGATTAGAAAAATTTATTTGATTCTGACACAAGCACAAACGCAAGCACTTGAGTATTTTCATACTGTTCAATGAAAAAAAAAATTATTTATTGTGAAATACAAAATTTTAGATGCAAACTGTTACTAAAATTTGTTGCTTAACAAAACTATGAAAACGCATTAGCATTTTTGGACTGAGAGGAGTGTACATTTACTTTTCATAGGTGGTTTTCTCTGGTCAGCTTGGCTAAGTTTTTTGCCAGTTTTGACAACAACGTACTGTTGTACTTTTATAAACGATTCGTACTAATAGAAATATAGACTGTATCGCTTAAATGTAAAACGATACGAAAAAGATTGCGAGAAAATATCGATATGCCGAGAATGCAAGACGTAGACCAAGTCCTTACAAGGACAGGAGACTGTTTAAACAAAATGGTTCATCAATAGACCGCGTGAAAATAGTTAAATTTATTATAAGGATACTGTAAGGGCAGGGCCACCTCTCGATATAAGTAAAAACAAGTAGGCTTTTACTTACGCACTGAAAAATTAATTTGGGTAGGTACTTTCAGTCGGTTAGAAAACGAATCAATTTTTTTAAAGAAAAACTCGACAAAAATTTTCTTAATAAAATTTTTACTGCCAGCATTAGGTAACACACTGTTTTTAAAGATTCTAATAACTTTTCATATCAAAATTATATATTTCGTTTGAAACGATATACATCTGATCGCACGACGTAAAAAACGTGACACAAAGCACTGATATACTCCACCGACAAGCACAAAAAGAAACAGTTCACAACACACACATTTAACGCAATTGTCATTATTGGAGTCGAGGGGAAAAAGTAAATATAATTCTAATGCAGCTATTTAATAGATTAACATGGAATCTTTCCATATTTAGCGTGTACTTTTGCAAGATCTACACCTTTATGACCACGAACATGTTTATAGCGACATTGGTTTTCAAAGACACATCCAGTAGTACGCCAGAAGTAGCATTCATTACCATTGACAGGTCCGCTAAGTTTACTAGAGTCGTTGCTAGATTCACTTACAGATGACCTTAAAAAAGAGAAATATAGTTTTTATGTATACAGGTAATATACGTATCTTTATTTTTAAAATAAACTTGCGTAGGAATATTTATATTAAGGAATTTTCGATCATTCAATATTTATATTAAGTAAATTTCGTCTTTTTTGATAAGATTTAAGTGATTTATTAGGTAAAAATCGTTTTTTACTATATTTTGTATTTCGCTTTTTTTTTGTTTTTTTTTTCCCCCAAAATATTGTATTTTTGTAAAATTTAAAAAGTGAAACAAACTGTAGCACACAACTGTGCATTTATCGAATGTAAGATTTTTTGATTATAAGTAAATATTTTCAAATATTTAAAAACATTTTATGAACTTTTCTTCAGTCCTAAAATAATTTAAAAATGGCGGAGATGCTGGAAGAAAATAATTTGAAAATGACGGAGATGCTGGAAGAAAATATTTAAATTTAAAAACAAACCAACAACAGTGAAAACTTGAAGAAAGTTGAGAATTCCCTTGTTGAAATGTTTAGTGCATAATACAAAGTGTTCAACTGAATATAAAAACGAAAGTGATCGAAACTCTGTCGAAACAGAAGAATAGAAATAATATTTTTCAAAGAGTTGCCGCAGTATTAATTTGATTAGCTGAAGATAGCGCCGTACTAGGAATTTTTTTTGGGTTTTTTATAGAACTGCTTACTAAAAGTTCGATCGAGTCATATAAGAAAAATATGAGTAGTATTCAGGAAAAAACGCTGCAGATCCAATATTCATTACATAGAATCCAATATGAATTAATTACCGCTATGGAACAGTAAGTTTAGAAAAGCAAAAATACATTCAGTAGAAAATGTAGAGCGATGTACAATTTTACTTGTGTGTCAGATGTATAACCATTAGTATAGCCACCATAAAAAAACATTCCACGTTTTAGTGAAAAATATTTTTACAAAGCGAAAAAATGCTTTGAGATTTTCACTGATGCCACATGCAATGTGTGTATTTTAGATTATGGCTGACACCACGGGCAATGGTTTATCTGATTATTTTAAAAGTTTATTGAAAAGGGAAGGGTTAGATCGGATTGTCTATGAAGATGTGATACCTATATCGTGATAAGAGATTTAAGAACAATTTACACACCAATTGAGAGCCACATTCGGCTTTAGGAGATACGGCAAAATCCTCTAAATAAAAACCACGCTTTTGGTGTAATTCAAAGAATATATAAAATATTTACTGATTCAACTAAACGGTGCGATGTCTTAAATAAGTAACGCAACTTACACCAAAATCGTTATCAGAGACCGAATGAGATTGCCGATTTCATTCGGTTGAAAGAAAAAGGTCGGGTAAATAGAAAAATAATTCAAATCGCTTCGCTTTTGAAAAACTGTGTTCCTTCAAATTTTATTCATGTTTAACAACTTGATAAAACACAATGAAAATGTAATATAAAAATAATATAAGTGACAAGTAAATAAGCTTAGTAAGATTAAATAATCTGTGACGATGCACAGTGAAGCGAAATGGTCAAAAAGCGGCCAAAACTCAAAATTTTGTAAAGTAATAAACGTTTTTATTAAATTTTTGTTCCAATTCTCTGACTAGGTTAGTAGACATGAGTGAACCAAAAAATATATTTTTCTTATCATTTGATATTTTTTCTAATAAGCTGTAAAAAAAAAAATAATGAAAATGGTGTATTAAAAAAATTCCACTTATGGCCACTTTTTGAGCTTTTCGCTTCATAGTGCGATGAATTAAGATATTGTGTGATGAATTCAGATACTGTTATACTAATAATGAGCAAAAATTTTCTGAAACAGTAAAGAGATTTAAGTCATCCATCAAAACTGCGAAAGAATCGATAGATGGGTTAAATATAAAACAGACAGTGACATTGACGGACTCCGTTATGGTAGAAAAAGAAAAAAAAGACAACTATGAAACTTACGATGAATAAATAATAAATTGGGGAGAGAGAGATAGATAGATAGATAGATAGATAGATAGAGAGAGATGATTAACAAATGGGGTGGAGATATTTATTATCATAATTGGAGATATTTCGAGCAAATTATTTTGTAACAAATAATTGGCACGGTAACAAGTTCGCTAAAATTATTCTAATATTTTTAGATTTCTATATCATATAGATAAATTGAAGGAAGCTCAAATGAGCTTTTAAAAGATTGCAAAGAACTGCACTTGGCTTTTTTAACCCTATGCATTTTTACCATATTTACATCCTATGCATTTGGTTTTTGTTAGAAGATAATGATTGAAATTATTTTTTTTTTAAGTGAACTTAAAGTTTTAGATTTTTTAGCGAACTTCAAGTGTTAAATTAATTCCATTGAGAAGAGTGCGCGATGCTGAGCTCTTACAATTTATAAAAAAAAAAATGATTGTTTACAGGAAATATATATTTCAAAACTCACTTCACCAGTGACCTGCATCGAGCTTTTTTTTGAAATTAAATTAAAACAATATTTAAGATCTACAACGAGCCAAGATTTTCGGCATCGATCAATTGAAAATCAATTAGGTAAAACAATTAGTTTTGAAAGTTAATAAATTCAAGAAGAGCAAAATTAATGTTAATTTCATTAAAAGATTAATTCAAAAAATTTGATTAGCTTTTTTACAGGTCTTACTTGTATTTTAAAAGCATCAAAAAAAAAATCCTGCAATGAAAATTTGCACCATGCCCCGAAAACTTACAGTCCAGTCTTCGATACATCCATGGGTATTAAACCACATTTAAATTGATGTTTCCTTTTCAAAAGTGTTATCATAAAATGACCAAAAAATACATTGAACATTAGAGACAAAAAAATCCTTGCAGACAAATCCCTGTATCCTTTCCTATTGAATACTTACAAAATAAGTCCTCAAAAAAAATATAAAATCAAAAATTAAAAAATAAAAATATGTTATACTTACGGTTTATTTTTACTCTGAGGGGCTGTTGAGGTACTTTCTGGAACATAAGAACCTGGAGGCGGATTATTAGGAAAACGAAGTAATAATTTTTGATTACCAAGTCCAACACCCTAGAAAAAGTATTGCTGATAAATAAAAAGAAAAAAACTTTTAATTCTAAAAATAAATCATGGTGTTTTGGAATAAATCTTTTGCAGTAAATTATCTGTTTACACTTACTTGAAGCTTTTCCATAGCTGTAGAAGCATCAACTGGATCTATATAATTTACAAAAGCACAGTATTTATGAGGGAGTATTCGAACACTAGACACTTTACCACATCTACTGAAAAGTTGGTTCATTTGCTTTTCTGTTACCATTTCTGGATCAACATTTCCAACCCATATAGCAGTGCAGCGTGGCTCTGACTGCCTGTTATAAAAAGAAAAAGTCCCTACTTTGAATCTAAATTTTATAAATTTTAAATCTAATAACTGTTAATACCTTCTATATTTACAAAAAGTCTTATTTAAAACAGATTATCTTCACTGATATTGGTAGACTAGTAATGATACCTAGGATTGGTTTTTGGCTGAGTTTTTAAGTTATTGATGTTATTTTGTATGACTTGTGAAAAACTATCCTCTTTTTTCTCTCCAATATCAACATCCTCATCATCTTCATCTGGCTCCTCATCAGACATATATAAGTCTTCTTCATCACTCACTAAAATCATGAGATGAGCAAGATAATTTTTAGCAGGATAATTTAAAAATATTTGAAAAGTTTTTTTTCAAAACCACTTTTAATCAATGTTATACTTTTTTGCTTCTGATTAAAGAGTTCAATCTTTAAAACCCATTTTGTGTAAAGAATAATATTTCTATATGCAAGCACAAGCAAACTTTTTATTTATAACCTATTTCTTCAAAGTGTATTTAGTTCGTAAAATATTTAAAAAAATCAAATTTTAGTTATTGTAGTTGTTGAACCATGAAGCTTACAAATAAATTTATTTAACTAAACAATTGCACTCCTACACCAAAATATCTAGTATGTTTTGGTGTAGGAATACAAATGCTTAGCAAGAATTATTTTATACCACTATTTTAAAAATAGTGGTATAAACAGTTGTTTTAAAAATTATTTTATACCACTATTTTAAAAACAGAGGCATAAAATAATTTTTAAAACAACCTATAAAAAAAATATAATTAAATACTTTGATGATACTGAAACTCATAAAAAATATTAATTAAAAAACGTTGCTTAGCAAGTTTTAGATCTGAAATGTAAATAATATTTTTCTAAATATTATCTTTGAGCACTTTATGCCAACTTAACCTATGCTCAAGGATTCCAACCTAACCTATGCTCAAAGATCCTAACCCAATCTATGCTCAAGTGTCCCAATCCAATCTTCTAATTAAGATGGTTAACTTATTGTACTTTTTAAAATTTTACCTACAGAGGTCACAAATCTAGTCAAATATTCCTAGTCTAGTCTAGTCAAATATTCCTTTTGTCCAGACATTCTTTTTCATGAGTTACCTCACCTTTTCCTGCAAGCAGAGCTTCTAATGCCTGTTGGACAGTTCCATAAGTACGAACAGCCTGCTCTGAAAGAGTTTGAGTAAATCCCATATCCATAAGTATTTGAACACGAACCCTTGCAAGTTCGAACTGTGCATCTTCACAAACTGGATCAAGTTTAAGAACTTGTTGAAAAACCTGTTCTGCTTCTTGGAACCGCTAAGAAGTGATATATTGAAGTATTTTAAAAGCTCAATAATTGAAATGAAAGAAAGTTCCTTACAAACACTTAAAACCTTACCTTTAGCCCAGTTAGAGCACGCCCTTTACGAAAATATCCTTTAGGCCATTCTGGAGCAAGACATATAGCAGCATCCCCATCTTTTAATGCACTATAACATAGAATTAGTGAACAAAATGCAAAAAAGAAAAACAAAAAACTTAACAGTTAACAAATTTTTACATGATATCAAAACTAAAAAAATATTGTGCTTACTTGTCGTATTGTTCTATACGATCGTAACAATATGATCTATTACCAAAAAACCTATGAAAACAATTAAAGAACTATTACAAACTATATCTTCCTAAAACTTATGGAGAACTGAACTGCTAATATCTACTCCTGAATCATGCTATATTGTTTTATTGTTTCTTGTAGTAAATTTATAACATAGAGAATATAAAAATAAACCTGAAATCATTTGGATCTAATTGTATAGCTTTTGTAAACATTGTAACAGCTCCTTCATAATCACCAGCTTGAGCCATCTGATTGCCTTTAACAGCAACTTGACGGCTTTGTAGTATTATTTGATCATTATCTATAATGACCTCAGACTTAGTGTCTCTATTTATAACTATTGGAAGTGTATTATTAATGTTATTATTATTATTTTCTGTTGTTACTGAGCTTTTTGGTTCAGATTGTTCTATATGTATTGAAGATTGTTTTTTCAACTTTTTTGACTGCTGCTGCAGTGGTTGTTTAATGTTATTATTCTTTTTGTTGCTATCTTTTATATCTTCTTTATTTATAGATGGAGTTACTGTCATACTTGTCTGAACAGATGGTGCCTTACTTGCAGCTCGGAGGAAGAAAGCACTGTTTGTATCAATGGCATCCTAAACAAACAAACAACTAATAAAAATATGCAGTTAGAAAATAGTTATACATAAAAGATTAAAGGTTGACCTATTCAAGTTATTTTGCAGAAATAACTTGAATAGGTCAACAAGAAAATATAGGTCAATAAGAAAACAAAACATTAGTTCTTTATAGTAATTCCTTAAAACAAAATTTTAAAAAATACCTCATCGGCTTCAGAGTCGACAGCTTTACTATTTCTAAAAAAAAAACATTTTTTAACACATTTTTAAAATAAAGGGGAATACAAAAGGTAAGAAAGGGAAAACTCACTAAATAAAAAATGCTCCCATTTCATGCTACATCTCACCTGTTTTTTCTTTCTGTATTTAAATTATCTTTTTTATATTGCTGCGTATTGTTGGACTTTACAGAACCATTAGACTTTTTATTCTCACGGTTTTTATTCTTTTTATTACTCAGATCATTTGAATCTTGATTAGGTGAACTCAAATGATTATTTTTTTTATTATTAGTATCTTCTGTAGGTTCAATAGGTAAACTATTTGATGAAGAGTTGTCCATTGATAGAGGTTTATTATTTTCTTTATTACTGCTAGCTTTTTGTGTAGGAATATTCATGTCTGGTATTGTCTAATAAAAAAGGAACAAATGACAAAAACATCCATTTGCAATTATACAGTTTTATAATCATAATTATAACTCAGTGTTTAATAAGCTCATTATTGCATCTTTGATTTTTAAAGATTTGGTTAAAAATTACCTTAATATTTTCTATAATCACTTCTTCTTGCTCTTTTTTGCCTTTTTCTTTTAACTTTTTCTTTTCTTTCTTCTTCTGAATTAAAAACATTATTTTAAAATGGGTCTGGATGAGTAAAAATGTAATAAATATGGTTCTTAAGCATGAAGAAGTGAAAACACCCTGACCTTTTGTTTCACAATATCACATTTATCTTAATATAAAAAAGTTCATCGTAATTAAAAAAATCATGAAAAACATTTTACATAAGAATAGAAATGTGCACTTGATAAATTTCCAGTTTAAACACAGCAAATTTTGGTAATATTAGAAAACTCTTAATTGTATTTATATAAAATAGTTATAAAAATAATTCTGAAAACTGAATAAATTACCTTTCTTTTTGTCTTCTTTTTCTCCTCCCTTCTTTTCTCTAACTCTTCTTCTGCAATTAACTCACGAGCATTTTTCAAGGCCTCTTCTTCTGTAACTCTCCATTGTGTCTGTATAGTGTCTTTTGGCATATATTTACGAGCTTCATATTTATGCCTTAATCTAAAAAATATATTTACATTTCTTTATCATTAAAAAAATAAGATAAAATTCTCCCTTTAATACTTTAAATGTTTGCTTTGACCCTTAAAAAGTTTGCTTTGACCAAATTATGTTTTAAACATTTATATCATATGTTAATATAGAACTGATATGTATGAATAAAGATGTAAACATACTTTTTTGATACATTCATTTTGTCTCAGTAAAATTTTTCATTATGAAAGTATGAAGATGATGATGGACTGATGATTATGATAGAATGATGATCATGATAATTTTTTAGGATCATTATTCACTTTTTTACTTATGATTGGGTTTAACAGCTCTTTAGGTTTAAAAAAAAAAACATGAAAAGATATATATACTTTTTTTTTCAACATTTTTTCTTTATAAAACAAATGTTTTTTGTTTGTTAAAAAATATGTCATCTAAAAAATTAAACATTTTTAAAAATCAGTTCCTTATGTTAACTTTGACTATGCATCTTGTTATTTTTTGACTTTTTTTTTGGCAGCAGCAAGAGATCATTAAAATATGCACTGTTGCATAGCAACATCTTTTGTTTTCCTCTCACTAGCAATTGCACTCTCAACATCACTCAAGTATTGGCCATTAATAAAAATCCATCATGTTTTTTTTTATATCATTCAACTTTGTTTGACTCTTCAAATTTAAAAAAGTTAATTGATGAGGATCTGATCAATTAACTGAACTTAGATTAGAATGCCCAAGTATGCCTTTGTTGCCAGTAGTGCAATTGCTGGTGGTCTTGTTGGATACTGGTATTCTTGTAATGCACAAAAAAAACTGCAAGCGGCAAATTTTTTAAATTTATGTTGTAAAAATGACATTTACAGCATACTAGCTGAAAATCCGTTTCTGCAATACATTCATCTGCAATTCTAATTCTAATCAAAAGAAGATTAGCTGCAGTGAAGTATGTTCTGGAAAAAAATAGTTATAATCAGCATGAGTTGATTAAAGAAGGTACATTTTTTATTGGCAAAACAATCAGGATTTATAAATAACCCATATTTAATCTGTATATGGAACCTTAGGGATAAAGGGTTCTATTCCACCACTGCACATTAAGTCAGTTTAACCAATCAGTTTATCAAAGGTCTAATCAAGTATGAAGACTGTTTTGCTTACTTATGCCAAGCTTTTCCAGGTTTGACCATAGAAAAGTTGAAAACTGGGGTTTCTGAGAGTTCACAATTTTGACAGCTCATAAAAGATCATAATGAAGCAGAAGTACAGAAGTATGGAAAGTTTTTGTTCATGTTGTGATAAACTTTATTGGGAATAAGACCAGAAAATATGAAGAACCTGTCACCATTCTGCTGATTACTTTTAAAACCTTTCAAGCAATATAAGTATCAAAATGCACCTCCATGTTCTCTCTTTTAAGTGTGTGAATAGAGGTCTTGTTTTAGTTATACATAACCTATTTTTAAATTTATGTGTTTTAAGTTTACAATATATAAAACTAATATATGTTACAAAATACTCAATATAAATTTAAATTTATTAATTTGCAATATATAAATTAAATTTAATAATTCATAATAAGTTAAATTTCTAATTTGATATATTTCAAATATAAATACCTGTGCGCTATATCTAAAGATTCAGGTTCACTTTCATCATCAGTATATCCATAATATTCTTCATCACTGTAGTAATAATCACCTCCAACATCACAGTCACAGCAATTTATAGCATGGTGCGGATACCGACAACCACCTTAAAGAAAGTCATTAAAATATATTTTATAAAAACATATTTGTACATATTATTGCATTTGTATTATATATATACATACATACATACATACATACATACATACATACATACATACATACATACATACATACATATATATATATATATATATATATATATAACTTAAACTATATAAATGTTTATCAATTTAAAAAAAGCACTTAACATTGAAGTTAATTAATAATTTTACCTTAATTTTTTTATATTAGCTTGAATCATTTTAATTTACAGTCATCATATTTCAAAAAAGAAAAGGATAGAATGTTTAAAAAAATTTACTATGGCAACTATAAGAAACTAATGATTACTAAAAGAAAATCTCCAAAGGATCTTAACACAAACCTTTTGACTATTGCCTTACCATTTTGAAAGAAGATGTTAGCAAAGAGTTCCATCATTTCAGCCTATCACAAATTAACAACTTAATGCAAAATATTTTAATTTAAAATTTATTTGCAACATTATAGTTAACAAATAACAATTTATAATTGATTCTCCAAACATATAGCTTACAATATTCATAAATTCACTGTCATCTATTTCATCATCCATATCAGCAGCATTTGTTGTTAGTCTTTTATACGCTGCAGATACTTCTTGAAATTTCTGAGAAAACGAAGCAAATTTAGGTTACCTCAAGATGCAATTTTCTTATTTAAAGCTAATTCATTTCTAGTCATCTTGGTATTATTTTTAACCATAAAAAAAAAATTTGATAAAAGATCATAAAAGATTATTTAAAAATTTTTAAATTAGGATTGCATGACCAAAATGAATCTTAAGGGAAAAAAAAGCACTAATTTTTCATTTGTACAGGATCATTAGTGATCAAGATTGTTATTGATCATAAATAAAAACTGAACAAACAAATAATAAAATTTTGCAACAATTAAAAGCAACTTATATGCACTGTAAACGGTAGAAAATATTGTAGGACTTCACAATTGAATGGGAAGTATGAATCTGTTTATGCTACTTACTTCGAACCTTTTTAACAAACTCACTTTCAGCTTTTTTTGCTTGAAGCTTAAGAGAATTAAAAAATTTTTACAACCAACTTTTATCAAACTTTCAAAAGCTTTTTACTATTTGTGCTAAAACTTTAACTTTATGGCAAGGCTAGCTTTTCAATGTTTTTTTTTCAAACGACAGATTAATTGGAATGGGTAGTTAAAAATAATAAAGTAACTTCCAACTATTCAAGGCACTTATCAAAAAGAAATAGCTACAGTTTAAGTAGCTTAACTTTGTAAAGCAATTAAACAGATGCCAACCTGCGTTTAGCCAGCCTAGCTTTTGTTTCTATACTTCTAAGCTGCACAAGAATGCTTTTTGATATATTTATTTATTACTTATTCCCATAAAAATTGTAATACATACAAAAAATTCTATTTCTATTTCAATTTTCTTCGATTCTCATTTTAAAATTATTCTACTAAACTACTAAAAATTACTAATGTTTAAAAAGTATACAGTTTAGAATATGATGGGTGACACAAAAGATTATGTCAATACAGTTATATTTTTTAAACAAGCAATATCCTATGATATTATTGATCGATTTTACAATTCATTAAATTGGAACTAATCATTGGGAATGCAATACAATACTGTTTTCCCATTTTATGAACTCAAGTGATCAGGTTCCTGTTCCTGTGGGATTACTATGGGAGAAACAAGATTTCAACTCAAGAAGAACTCATTCCTCCAATTGGGACAATTATTAGTTTAATCAAAGAATGCCATGAAATAAATATTTAAAACTATAGCATTATATTTTAAATATTTTATTTAAGACTAAAAATCTGGAAGCTAAAACTTTGGTTAAATTAACTTTAAAATGCTTTAAATTCAAACAAACTTTTGTAATAAAAATAGTTTATGATCTGTAAATAAAACATAAAGTTTAACACTATTAGTTTAAAGAAAAATTAAGTAGAGTCTTCAATTTAATGAAAAGTGGTTTGAAAAGTAAGGACAAATGCTAAGACAATATAAGTTCTAAAAAAGGTTTGCCAATAGTGGCAATTCCTTCTCCTCTTGAAAGCAAAACCAAAATCACATCTCTAATTTCAATACTAGCAATATTAAAAAACAACAAGTTGTGGTATGAGTTAAATGTTGAAAGAGATCCAGTGAAAAAAAAAGATTTTTTTTTCCTGCCTTCTAATTCTTTTAAAAAAGGTATATATTCAAGGAAACTAATAAGACAACTTTATTCAAAATTTTAACTGTATTTCAATATAAGATTCTCAAGGTCAAATTTGCCTGCATTTACCCTTGCTTTTTTTTTTAAGCCTCACTTAAATTTACTATTACCATTAAACTTTATTTTGAAATTGAAAGTTTGAAATTGAAATCAATTTAGTATGTTTTAGCTTGATAAGAAATTTTCATATTTTTAAAAAATTCAGTACAACATACATGAGTAGCTTCTTCTTTTGATTGAGCACCACCATGTTTGTCAGGATGCCATTTTAATGCTAGACGCTTGTAACTACTTCTCACTTCATCAGGACTTGATTCTAAAAAAAAGAATGGCTACTCAATAAGATAAAAGACACAAGCTTACAATTTTTTAATCATTTTAATTTTTATTTCACAAAGTTAAAGAACAGGAAATAAAGAATGTATTAGAGAACATATGCATAATATGCCTATGCATGTCTCTGCATAAGTAAATGTTGATGTTTGAGAAAGATTTCTTTTTTATCTATACTTTAATCTTTTTTTTTTTTTTTTTATAAAATAGCAAATAAAGTTTTGTATAAACATTTTTTGACATTTAACAACGCTAGTGTTTAAGGATAACAACATTGTACTGGTAAAATATATAGGAAAACCTTTCTTTCAAGCATAACATTAGTTGAAAATTTTCATATTTTTTGATACTATCTGTTTTTAAACAATATTAGTATACAACAGAACTTTTTTTTTTTGAAAAATAAAAGAACTGTATGTTTTAAAAGATTTTTTTCTTACTACTAAGTGTCATAAAAAACAATGATGCAAATGAGTTATTATAGATATGATATAGAAGGTAGTTTTAAAAAACTATTTTAAAGTTGCTATAGCCCTTTTAAAACTATGTAAGATATATCTAAATATAGGGGTATGATTTTACTCTATTATCAGAATATGAAGATAACTAGAATTTTACACTAAAGATTCACCTACTGTAGCATTACTGGATCGAAAATTATTGTTTGACTAAAATGAATATGTCATCAGGTTTTTTAAAGTTTCAAAATTTTTATATGTGTAATTGAAAAAGGTAGGAATTTTTAACATAATTTTAGTAAGATTCGGTGCTTGGTTGCAGACCATAAATAACCCAGGTTCGACTACGATACTAACCTTCTTGTACACCAAGAATTCTAAAAGCATCATCTCTTGTTATTTTCATTATATAAGGTATTTGATGGCAATTAGGATAACAGAACTATATAGACGATTAAATTGTGAGCAACTTATATAAAACATCTATAGTCACTCCGCCTCCGACTTCAGAAACTATAAGTTCTGCGATGGTAAAAAACGGAACCTGGCTTTTTATAATGGAGGAATTCAACATTTCGCAAAATGAGAGTGAAATCGGTTTTGTTTACTATTTTCCGTTACCTTTTTTTAAATTTTTAGTTTTATGTAAGTACATGCTAATGTCTTTTCGCCGAATCCAAAAATTAAAAACCTCGTAATAAAATCTTATTGGGATTTTAATAAAAAACAAACTTTTAAGGCATTTAAAAAGTTGTTTAAAATAAACTCATGGACCAGGTTGTCTCTCTTAATCATGACAACTTTTTTGAAAAGGGGAGAGGTCTATCAACATGTTTATTGTACGGTTAGTGTATATGTACAGTTAGTGTGCAAGTTGCGAAAGCAACTTAACCGTACTGCTCAAGAAGCTATAGGTCGCGCACTATAAATTATAAACAACTGAATCCAAAGCTAATCACAAGCACTAGTGTAGCAAAATCTCCATACCTTCTACCTTAACTTTTTATTTATTTATTATATTATGGGCATACATATATGGCAGAAAAAAAAAGTGATGAAATAATTATAGCTATATTGTCATTAAGCATTTATCAGTTTTAAGCGATTTACAAGCGCATCATTTTATAGTTGAACTGTTTTTTTCATTTTTGATTGAAAAAGTGTCCAGGATTAGCTTGGTTGAACATCGCTAATTCTAACCGGCACTGAATCGAAAAAAAAGTTAGTCAATATTATTTTATGATTTACCTGCCGTTCAATCTACCGGTCTGACTTTAACTGTAAATACAGTCTTTAGTGTGGCGATGCGTGAAAAAAAGTTATAAAAGTCTTATAGATAGTTTTTCAAATGGAAATTCTTCTTTCCCCCTTACGGGACTTTTCCGTCTTGAAACGTCAATTGTTATATTAATCTAACTACAGAAGCTGATCTCGTATTATCTGATTGTAAGAAACTAATCTTGTCTAGGCAAATTTTGATTCTAAATGATTGATTACAGACATAGAAACGTAAACAGAATTGTTTTTAGAGAGTTATCATGTTATATGAAAACACATACTTGCACGTATTTCATACAAAGACATTTCTAAAATTCAGTAATTAATAGCCATAGAGCTCTATCATATTTTTTCCCTAAGATTTATCTTCTGTAATTTTTCTGAACAAAAAGTAGAACTGGATTTAAGTAAACAGTTTTACATAAAAGATTATAATAGATATAACTTATAAAATTCAGTAATAGTTGTTATCGAATTGTAGATGAAGATATATATTTGCAAGGGATTTTCTGGTTGAAAAAAAAAAAAAAAAAAAAGGAATTAAATAAAGAAATGTTTCGTGCTTGAAAATGTCTTTTTTTGTTATCTTTAATCTGTAAATCTTGAACACTACTCATAAACAGGTCTGTCGAGAGGGGGGGGGGGGGTAGAGGCTGGCATGAATTTTGCCATAGATCTCACGTCTAAAAAAAGTTTCAAGTCCCAGACGGCGCACAGTGACTCAAAACAGCAAAAAAATGGTAATAAACCCCTCACAACTTTTCTATAAGTTAAGTGCCCTTTTTTAAATAATATTAAATTGCAATAATTTTTTATTTCAAAAGTATAAATAATTGTTTCATAAAACTTTTATTTTGTATTTTATAGTTAAAAGAAGTAAAAAAATTTGATATTATTTTCAAAGAAATCTGAAAAATGTGAGATTTTTATTTAACTAAAATAGAGTATTTTTAATTTAAATAAAAGTGCATATTTATTTTAAAGATAATCTTTTGGCTCTATATATTTCAACTTTACTCAAAAGTAAAAAAAAGTCTAATTTTTTTGTTAAAATTTAAAGACTTTTCTAAAAAAAAGGTTGCAAGTAATTGTATTCTTTCTGTTTATATATCAGCTAAAAAAATGTTCCACCGAGTTCCAAAAATATATACATTTTTTCTAGTTAATTAACATTTCTACTTTTAAATTATAAAGGGATTACTGCGGTCTCCTGCGGTATTGGAAGTTATTAAAGAAATAAAAATGTTGATAAACACTTAAAAACCTCGTTTTCCGCCATCTTTAAAAGTATTTATTATTTGATAGGTACAACATGTTTGAAAAAGCTTGACTGAACAACTTTAGTATTTCCTGTAATATAAAGTTAACTTAGTAAAATAGTGTTATTACAGGATGTAACAATGTGACAATTGTTAAAGCCATTACAAAATAAAATTTTAAACAGTGTAAAGTAAAAAAATATATAATGTAATTTAAAATGTTTCTGATTTATTAGTTTTATTATATTGATGGTTCTTAAAAACAATAACAATGAAAAGATTAGATCTTATCCCAAAGATACGTGAACTAGGAGTGGATAAATTAAGATTATGGAAGGATTTACTTAATGAAATAAAAAATACTGAAGAAATTCGCAAAGAAAACTTAAATAAAGTAAAGGTTGCTTTAGTTATATTTATTTCAAAGGTGAAGAGAAAACTAACACAATGTGGACGAAATTATGATACATTTATACAAAAAGAAAATCGTTGGCTTCAAAGAAACCTTATGAACAATAAAAATTGTCATTTTGGTTCTGGAAGGCCCCATAAGCAATGGAATGTTCTTGGAGAGCAAAGCAAAAGAAAAAAAATAAAAGAACTAGCCACTGAACATCATGAAGCTCTATTTTTAGCTTCTGCAAAAAGTGCAAATGCTGCTGGAGAAAAAAAAAAAAACTTCTTTTTTAAAAAACAATATCTCAAATCTTTTAGAGATAGAAAAAGTTGATAAAACTTTGGATAAAACCTTTCCCATCATTATGGGTGTAGAGGAAGCTCTTGCATTAAAAATGAACACTGATCTCAGCGATAAACAATATCAAATGATCAGAAACTCAGCTCTTGTTCACAATGTACATATTTATCCTACCTTGCACGATATTTTGGTGGAAAAATTGAAATGTTATCCTGAGAATATACATTTTTCTGAAATTTCTGCAAAGTGTACTCTTCAAAGCATGTTAGATCACACTGTGAGTAGAATAACTGAAATGATTGATATGCCTAATTGTGGTCAAGGTAACGAAATATTTGGAGTTTTATATGGAAAGATTGGTTTTGATGGAGCATCAAGCCAAAGTGTTTATAAACAGAAATACTTTGAAACAAGCATCACAAGTATAGAACTTAAGAGTGAAGAAAATCTTTTTAGTACAGTTTTTGTGCCTTTATTGCTCAAAGTAAAAGATGGCGAAATTTGGAAAAATGCAAATCCTTCAAGTTGTCACTTTTGTAGACCTCTTCATCTACAATATAAAAAAGAGAGTCCAATTTTATCCAGAGAAGAAGAATCAGATCTAAAAAATCAAATAAATACCTTAAAGACGTTTTGCAAAGTTTTTGATATTGCAGGAAGAAAGGTGACCTTTAATATCAGCTATAGAGTTGATCTTACAATGTTTGATAATAAAGTAGTTAATGCACTTACAGAGACAAAATCCACTCAATCCTGCAATGTTTGCAATGCTAAACCCAACGAAATGAACAATATTGATTTATTAAAAGCAAAAACTGAGAATGAGTCAGCCTTGGGGCTTGGAATTTCAGCTTTGCATTGCTGGATAAAATGCTTGGAATTTATTCTTCATTTGAGTTATAAAATTGAAATTAAAAAGTATAAGCCAAAAACAATTGAGGAAAAATTATCTGTAGACTTAAAAAAAAAACAGATTCAGGAACTCTTCAGGGAACGGTTAAGCTTATATGTTGACATGCCTAAAACTGGGTCTGGAAATACCAATGACGGCAATACTGCCAGAAGAGCATTTAAAAATAGTAAAGCTTTTTCTGAAATTACTAAAGTTGATTGTGATATAATTGAAAGATTGCATAATATTCTCATAACCATATCTTGTGGATATTCTATTAATATCAATGAATTAGATTTATACTGCACTGAAACAGCTAAACGTATAGTGAGTTTGTACAACTGGTATGTTATGCCTCCCACATAAAATGCTGCTTCATAGTTCTTCCATATCACATAAATTACCTTTACCAGTCGGGGTATATTCGGAAGATGCACTGGAGAGTTTAAATAAACAGATAAGAAATTCTAGACTTAAGCACACGGCAAAAATTTCAAGGTTAAATACAATGATGAATCAGATGCACTACCTTCTAGTAAGATCAGATCCAAAAGTATCAAGCATATCTTTTAGAAAACATAAGAGCTATCGAGGAAAACCGTTACCAGATGAAGTTATTAAATTAATTGTAATGTAAATAATAAAATGAATGTAATAAATTCAGTTTTTTTTTCTCTATGTATCAACCTCCTTTAAAAACCATTTTTATAAAAATATCAAGTAGAGTAATATATCAAGATAATGTGTTTGTCTTGAAGATTCTAAAACTTGAAAAAAAAAATTTTTGTACGCGTATAGTCACCTTAAACGCGCGTATACGCGCATAAGCGCGCGTTATACGCGTCGAAGCTACGCATAAAAAAAAAATTTATTAATAAATTTGAAATCTTTGACCCAAAAATTATTATTTTGATATATAACATTATTGATTTACGATTTATGTCAAATTTTATTTAATTTTTACCGTTTTTTGATCGTTCTGAGTCACTGTGCGGCGGGTGACCCCGGACACTTAACGTATAGCTGATATTAAATAAGTTATTCAATCATAAGTACCTATAAAACATTCGTTAAATAAAGTTGTGGTATTTGCAAAATATCTGTCCCTATGCACCAAATTAATTAGTTGGGAGTGCGAAATATTGTTTAGTACCTTTAGATGAACTACGCATCGCCATACTTGATTTACTATTGTATCTAATTTGTATTTATATCTGTAGATTTTTATTAATTTTTGTGATCAAATTTAATTTACAATATTTATTTTTAAAAAATTTTTTATTCTTTAAATATTTTTATTTAAGCAGTTATTTGTAAATGAGGTAGATCGGGTGGAACCTGTGTCGTGTTAATATTTTACTACGTTAGAATTTTACTGCGCAGTAAATTTTTAACGTTATTATTTCACTGCGCTGTAAAATTTTAATGTTAAAAATTTACTGCGCTCGTTATTATTTTATTGTCATCAAGTAAAGCAGAAATGTAAAAGCTTGTGGGAGGGGCAGGTAAAAATATATATGTTTTAAAAAATTAAGGGGACTTCAATTTTTTCTTTCTATGTAACTTATTATTTAATGCATACATTAAATGATAGTTTAATTTCCAGGCTAGATTTTGATTCATTTTTTTATATAAAGTTATGCTTTTTGCCTTATTCTAAGCATTAGAAGATTTTACATTTAGGAGCACAAATCAAATAAGTTTATAAATAACTGAAGGCTATAAATTATTGACGTATATATATGACGAATATATGTTGATATTCAGAACTTGACAGCAAAAAAGAAATTGCTCAAAAAAAAAAATTTCCATCAGCTTTGCATGCATGCATTTCCAAAGGTACATCATTTTGAGAGCATGTTTTTCAGAAATTTTCTGGTGAATAACTTTGGAGGGATGTTTCATTAGGCATTGAATTTCATCTTTATCACCACATTCAAGATAATTCAGACATTTTTGAATTACTTTCCTTTTCAACAAACGGTTTAAGATGATATAGAGAGTATTTTTTTTACAATGTGTTATTCGCTTTACTGTTCCTTAATAAGTATGTAGAATTCAATAAAATATCAAGAATCTCGTATGGATCCAGCCACAAGAAAGTCATTCTTGCACCTTTCCTATCCTCTTTTAAGATTTCTCAAAATTACTTTCTGACCAACACAATACTTTGATGCTGTTGCATGCTTACTGTCATACTCAATTTTTTGTTTCTTTTGTGAACAAGCAATATTGTTCATGGCTTTTTCTTCAATTCCTCTTTTCATTTCTAAAGCTTTTTGTAAAACCTCTTTATCATATACAGGATTATATTCATCATCATTGAGTCTATGTATTTTATATCGATTGGAAGGCAGGGTTGTCAGTTATACATAAAGAAAAATGGTGAGTACCTCTTTGAATCTTACAATTTTACACAAAGAGCAAAAAGGATTCCAACTAAAACTTACACCCAATTTATTAACATTTTCATTTAAGACCTTGATGATTGCTTTCTTAATTGTTTGGTTCTATCTCTCTACAAGGCAATTGACTTGTGGATGGTAAGCCGAGGTAACATGCTGCTGAGTACCTGTCATGTCATGTAATGCAATTGATACAGAGTTTACAAACTCCTGACCTTGGTCATTTATTTGTATTTTAAAACAATCATGTCTGCATATAACCTTATAGAGAAAGGATGCTACTGATACTGCTGTTTTGAACAATCACAAATTTGAATCCATTTGATTCAGGCAATTGAATTAAATCCACACCAACTTGCTTCATTACTTGTTGTTCCATTTTAACAGGTTTTTGTTGGAGGTTTTCCAACATCGCTCACATTGATTTATATGTTTTGTCCTCCACTATTGAATGCCAAAAAAATCTTGAAGATATTTGCTTTCTAACAGCATTAATGCCAAGGTGACTGGCTAATGCAACAGCTTTCTCTGAATTTCCTAGACCCTCAGGAACTTTTATTAACTATGTTTACTTGCTCTTCTCGATCTGTTACCACTATCACCAATAAGAAACAAAAGTTTGTTTGTAGACGTTTAAATAAATAAAAAAATAAGTAAAAAAATAAATAAATAAAATAAATAAATAAATAAATAAAAACTTTTGAGTTGACCAACGAAACCAAGCAAAATAGTAAGCTTCATTTCTTCCTAAAATAAAATTTTTTATCAAAAAAATATTATCGTCAAAATTTTATCATCTACTTTAGTAAGAATTTAGCATGTATAATAACATGTATAATAACATATAATAATGATAATAATAATAACAACAACATTACAATAATATAATAATAATAATATATATAGTAAGAACATGTAATAAGTATTAATGATCTGTTCTAAATAAAAAATATTTTATTAAAATTAAAAGCTTAAGTTAACCTTTTCTTTAACAGTGTTTTTTTTTAATCGTAATTCGTCGTATATGTTATTTTAGTCGTAGTTTTAGCCGAATTTAGGGTTTATTAGAAAATGGAGCCGACCTTTAAAAAAAAACAAGGTGCAGTTACTGCAGTTCTCATAAAAACACTAAATTTTTTTTAACAGTAAATCTTGTTTTAGTCAACTAATTTTAGTTAGACAAAATTCTTAGTCGACTTTAGTTAGACTACATTTAACCTTAACTCCCACCACAACGAAATATTTTTTTAATAAAAATTTTTTTAAATGTTAAATTTTTTTTGAAATTATGAATCAGTTAAAAAGTTTTCCTCACCATACCAATATTTCTTTTGCAATACATCAATTTGTTGTCTTTAATTGCAAAGTTTTTACATTCCCTTTTAAAGTTTGCCTTTTTTCCTTCCTTGTTTACATCTTCAGGAAACTTTTTGTCATTCAAATATTTCCTGATATCATGAAAGTTAATATTTTTGTTTATCTTGAAAACGCCAAAAAAATAAACGCCAAAAACTGTTTTTAAAAGTGTGTCGGATTTTATTGCACAGAAAAATTTTTAACAAGTAAGTTAAAATTGCTTCACCGGGCACATGTTTGGAGGATACCTCAGGACAACTTTTCACAAAATGAAGGTTCACATGATTTTTTTCAAAAATGCGTTTTCTTTCTTCCTCTTTTGTATTAGGTGTTAGAATGTACAAGGTGTATTTTTCATGATTAATCTCTTCGTTTTTGGCCTTGCATTATGAGAGTGAAACATGGGTATATGTTAAAATTTGAAAAATAAGTGTTGTATGTATGTATGTATGTATGTATGTATGTATGTATGTATGTATGTATGTATGTATGTATGTATGTATGTATGTATGTATGTATGTATGTATGTATGTATGTATGTATGTATGTATGTATGTATGTATGTATGTATGTATGTATGTATGTATGTATGTATGTATGTATGTATGTATGTATGTATGTATGTATGTATGTATGTATGTATGTATGTATGTATGTATGTATGTATGTATGTATGTATGTATGTATGTATGTATGTATGTATGTATGTATGTATGTATGTATGTATGTATGTATGTATGTATGTATGTATGTATGTATGTATGTATGTATGTATGTATGTATGTATGTATGTATGTATGTATGTATGTATGTATGTATGTATGTATGTATGTATGTATGTATGTATGTATGTATGTATGTATGTATGTATGTATGTATGTATGTATGTATGTATGTATGTATGTATGTATGTATGTATGTATGTATGTATGTATGTATGTATGTATAATGCATTCTTATTTTAATGACATTATATATCACCTTTTCCTTTATATTATATGGTGGAAAGTGATGTATAATGTAATTGTATTCTTCAAACTGATATTTTTAATAGATTTTATTTTGCTATTTAGCAATGCAAAAAAAAGCAATTTAAAAAGTCTAAGAGAAATTCATAGAGTGAATAAAGTTTTGTTGTTTTCTCGCAGCGAACACAACGTTTCAGCTCTACATTTTCTCTTCTCCTTAAAATTCTCTTTACAAAAAGTTTTCCTTCAATTTATACTATACAAAGAATCTCAAATATGCTCATAAAATAAACCGCTTAAACTATATTTACAACATATCAAATAAACTACGTCAATCAAATCCGCCGTAAATAGTTTCTTCACGCAATTCAATTACACTCCTCCTTGATCCTTCGGGATCACATTTAATTCAAAGCAACTCTTGCTTTGCGGAACATCACAACAATTGTTTCTTTTGCGGATCCAAATCTCAAATACCGCTTCTGGCAATCCAACTACAACGCCAGTCGCACCCTCTCGTCAGGCTACTCTGCCAAACACGAGAAACGTTTTAGATCAGCAAAAGAGACATCCATTTGTTCCTCATCTCTCATCTTCTGCTTCGTACACAAATCATGCCACGTAGGCATCCGAAGGAAAAACTCGATAAATAAAGACATCTTCGATTCTCTTCACATCCTTCTTATCTTCTACTCACAAACAATCGAAGACTAAGTATTACTTCGCAACAAAACTGGAAAGAGCACTGTCAACTCAACGCGTTGCTTCTCTGCAACAACTTTTGTTCGCTGCGACCAAATTGCGGCATCGGATATACCATCGTATTTTTCAAAGATGTTCTAATTATTCGAAGATGGCTCCATCATGTGCCCGGTTAGCTTGTTGTTTTCTCGCAGCGAACACAACGTTTCAGCTCTACATTTTCTCTTCTCCTTAAAATTCTCTTTACAAAAAGTTTTCCTTCAATTTATACTATACAAAGAATCTCAAATATGCTCATAAAATAAACCGCTTAAACTATATTTACAACATATCAAATAAACTACGTCAATCAAATCCGCCGTAAATAGTTTCTTCACGCAATTCAATTACAAGTTTGAAGAAAGTAATAAGCATAGTAAAAGAAGAAAAATTGTCAATTAGATTTGCTTCTGAAAAGTATCAGGTACCGCAAAGAACACTTCATAATATTTTTTTTTTTAATATGTTAATAGAGTTAAATAAAAAACATAACTTTCCAGCATCAAAGATATACAATGCTGGTGAAACTGGTGTTTCATAGATTCACAAAAACCAGAGAGTATTCTCTTTAAAAGGAAAACATTAAGTTGGTAAATCGACATTGGAGAAGGTTAATGTTTTTTTATGAATGTAACTGAACATTTCATTTCTCCACTCTTTGTATTTCGTCATAAAAAATGGATAGAAATAAATATCTGATTTTAGGGGCATCCATAGATGGTATTGCAATCCCATATAGCAGTGGCTGGATGAATGGAGACATTTTTCTCAAGTGGGTGGAGCATTTTCAAATACATATTAAAGCATCTCAAAATAATCCTGCTCTGTTGGTTTTGGATGGGCGTGCATCACATAAAGAGTTATCAGTTGTTAAATATGCTAGAAAACATTACATTCATATGCTGGTTATGATATTGCTGGTCTAGTGTCTAGTGCGTTGTTGCTGGTCTAGTGTCTAGTGCGTTATTGCTGGTCTAGTGTCTAATGCAATTATAAAAGCTGCACAATTGGAAATACCCCAAAGTGGATTTAAATGCAAAGGCATATTTCCATTAAATCTAAACATATTTTCTGACCTTCATTATTTACCATTTATGACAACAGACATTCCAATTGAATTTGAGTCATCAGCAAGTAATGAGTTGCCAACAACACTCTTACTTGCATCACTTAATAACCTAAACGACCTACCACAGCAGCCTTATCTAAAATATCTTTAACTTCCAACTCAGATACAAAATCTGTAATAACTGATATTTTGCATGTTTTATCTCCTATTCCAAATGTTTTCAAAATGGAATTTATGCTAGATCAAGAAAAGCTTAATGGAGTGAAATCATCACTTCCTCTCCATATGTTAAGCAACTCATTATTGAAAATGTGATTCCGCTTTCCAAGTTAACTAAATCAAAAAAAAAATGACGAAACATATCACTAAATTGAAAAAACACAGAAAACGTGCTGTTTGTTTGAAACATCTGAAAACAAAATTGATGCATGTTTTTTAAATGTGCTATGTGTGGAGAAAACTTTGATGAAAACTGAATTCAGTGCTTTCCTTGTTTACGTGCTTTACTTGTAAAAATTGGGGCACACGAAATTTGTCTAGATTTTACCTCTGACTACTATAACTGTGACGTTTTTATGTTGAAAAAGAAATTTATGAAGTGATGAATTATGATTTTGTAAGTGAAGTATTTATGTGTATGCCTGGGGCTACATTCAAATTTTATTTGTTTTTGATTTATTGATGGATATGTTTTTCCCCTGTGTTTTTGTAAAGTATGTTGTTTTTGAGTCAAAATATATATATTTGTTAATGATGGCGGTTTGAAAATGGACGCATCCCCAAATAATTTGCAAACTTTGTATAGCAGAAAACTGAGTGGGAATTTTTTGAAAGAAAAAATGATCAACAACTGTCAAAAACACGTAATTCTTACATTTTCGGACGCAGATTACGTTACCTTTGACAAAGATTAAACAATATATTTCGCATATTTATGACTTCTATAGTCATACAATCCTGAATCTGAAAATAATCCCATAATCCTGAAGGATTAACACACAAAAATTGTGTTAAACTTATTCGTACCAGAGATTTTTAATAACTGGGATGACTATGAGGGAAAATGTAAGTTAAATTATAAATTAAAATTATGCATAAAGATTGTACCCGGGGCTACCCTCCAATTTTGAAAGTTGTTGAATTTCTTACATAGTTTATTTTAAGCTTTGTGTTTTTGTTAAGGATCCTATTACTGCTATTTTGCTTTTAATTTAATGTTTCTGCTTTAAATGTTTGTTTTTTTTAATTTAATAAATGTTTCTGATTTAAATGTTTTTTCTTCTTCATTTTCCGTTTGCATTTGGGTAGTATTTCTTATTCTCAAGTACTCACCTCTCCCCTACGGTTTTCTTTTTGGAAGTATTTAGATGCACTGAAAGAGTGATATAAGTGAATTCAGATGAATATTGACATGTGAATCTTCATTTGACACTTGGTGGAAAACCAATACCAGAACGTCGTAAATTGTCAGCAGCTCTAATATTTTTTTTGCATCACAGATATCACTGTGATTACAGCAGTAATTATGCATAATATTTGCCAACAAATGAAGGGCCGGTTCATTAAAATCTACAAGAATTTAGACGTGATATAGCATTCATATCATAAAAAAGCAATTATACGGTACTTAACAAAAGCACAAAGCTTAAAATAAATAATGTAAGAAAATCAACAACTTACAACAGCTTGTGCTTAAGATTTTTTTCTGAAATCTCATAACTAAAACTTAAAATTACTGTTAGGTTATGAAGCTTCTTATTTTCCTTTATATATATATATATATATATATATATATATATATATATATATATATATATATGTAATAACAGTCATCTCACAGTTCTCAGTAAGTCATTTTAAGGGAGATCTGAGTTTGTAGTTGAAATGTTTACACATTCTTCTATAATATGTTAAAATCATAATCCAATCAGTTTTTTTTGCTAGAAAAAGCGCCAAAGTGACATAATAGAAATAATACCGGCGTGTTTTCAGTGTTTTTAGTTTGCTCAGCACATTAATAAATGACGGCGATCGTAATATGCATTTTTACCACGACGATTTATTGAAATACGACCCTCTAGAGATAACGACGAAAGTACGAGAACATTAAATTTTATCGTTTCGTAGAAAGAAAGGAAAGGGGAAAGTGAGGTATAAAAGTTTAAAGTAATTATTATTTATTTTGTAAATTTTCGAACTTCTAGAAAATATCTATTTTTTAACAATTATCTTTCAGTTTTTATACTTATAAATCTAATTTATTGTCTTTTTTCATGTTCATTCGTTTAAATTTAAAATTGGAATAAATTCGACACAATATAACCTTGGCGGGTTATTCTATTCAGTAGATGAGTTGTTTAAGGAGGTTGAAAATGATCAATTTATTTTAATCAGCGATACATAAAGGTTCGTCTGTGTATTTTTAATAATTTTTACTTTCGTTATGCAAAGTAATAACTAAAGTAATGACAACATTTTTTGTCACGCTTCATACGTCATTTTTTAATTTAAACAAATATCTAGTATTGAGTGACATAATATCGAGTGACAGGAAAAACTCACTAAGTACAAAAAAATAGGAAATTTTTTACACAAAGTACAACAAAGTATCATCAACTTTCTCAGGAAAATTAGTTTATGGTTACAGAATGTAGAATATAAAGCATAATAACCATACAAAGCGAAACATGTTTTTCCAAAAATGAACATTTAGCTTAAAAAAGCTATTAAAATGCCTATTACTCCATTGTTTTTGTTTTTGTTTGTTACTTAATGAGTTTTTCCTGTCGCCCGACGATATGAATATTTACAATGCTACACGAATGTAACTCTTAGCTATAGCTAAATAAATAAATAAAGAGAAATAAAACCTAACACACACAAAAAAAAAACGAACTGAGAAATGCTTGCTTGTGCTTAGAAAATACTCAAGTAGTCTTTTCTGGTATTGACAATCCCAATTGAATTTTTATTTACAAAATATGTTTTGAAACATCTTGCTGATTTTTTACAACTCTTCGTTTTTTCAAACACCCGTTAAACACGAATTTAAAAATAACATATTAAGAATAAAGAACAAATGGTAAAAATTGAATAGAGGTCAACCGAAACACAAAAATAATGTTTCTTATTGGATTGATAGATAGCGGTTGATTATACTCTTAAATAATTCTGTTTTAAGATTACATTATCTATTTTGAAATATTTCAAAAAATGTTTTGAGGTCTGCATAAGAAAGGATGATTGATCTGATGGAAACATGGTCGCTTTAATGCTGCTCCAAAGTCTACACAAAAACGTTTTTTTTTTCTTAATCTTCAATTGAGACGAACTGTTTTATGATTAATAACACTGATAGTTTGTATAATAAAGACTCCTTTGGGAGCTCGTTGTTTTATTTCATGCATAACATACCGTGCATGAAATACAAAAAGAAATCGTTGTTTTTTTCTGTGCAAGATGGTATATCGTCCAAAAATGAGATGGACATGAGTTATTTAACTGTAAATTACAAAACTTTACCTTTTTTTTGTTATTTATTTTTTCAATTTGGAGAAAGATTCATAAGAGTATGGAAACAAATTTAACTTTGCTAAATATTATAATCTTCCTTTTTAATTTATTTGTTTTGTTTTTTTTTTAATAAGAAACGTGTTTATAAGAAACTAGTACCAGAAGCCCCAAAACACTAAGAAACTTTTAGTGCTAAGTTACTTTTCAAAAAGAAATTTATTTTATTAAGAGTTCGAGGAATATTTCCTCATTTGTGTTCTGTTCAGGGAGAAATCTGAGGATTATATTACATTGAATGATGTTGATGGCATTCAAATAATTTTAGTTGACTGTAAAACATTTTTTTCTTACTTGTTAACATATTTTCAAGTTGCATTTTACTTTTTCTCTCTTTTGATAATCTGAAATTTAAAAAACTCTGAAGAAACTTTTAGTTCTAGAGTTTTTAAAAAAATACCCTTAAAATAAGCTTTCTAAAACTAGCCCTTCTGCTTTGTTTCTTATATAAAAAAAACAACGTGTGCTTAGAGCAATTTAGAAAACACTTCGTCCTTGATTTAAGTCTCTTGGAAAACTGTACAGCTTCGTTCCATCCATTATTTAAGACTCCTTTGAAAACTGCATGATTGAAAATTTAACAAGTTTATACAATTTATTATAAAATTTTATTACTAACGTCAAGAAATACTGTTTAGATATTATATAATTTTAATAATCTTTTAATAAATAGTATTACAGTATTAAAGCTGTATTTTGATATCGTAATATACGCCCATTTCATATATGATAGTTATTACTCCAATGCTCAGTAGGCCAGAATATTGGAAGTACTTTACTCTACTTATATAATTTTAATAAATCTTCTTTTAATAAATAAAGATTGAACCTCTTGAATGATTTATAAAGTTTAATTTCATTTTTTTAGAAGGTCACCATTCTTGTCTACGTCAGTGCAATATGTTAATCTATATTCAGTTTTATAAGAGTCAAATTTGAACTTTGAAGCTCAGCTTATGAAAAAACAGACCTTTTTAATCTTACTCAAATATATTTAGTTGAAGATATTTGCGCGGGATTTGATAGAATTTTCAGCCAGCTCCATTGGAACTGGCTTGCTTAACTAAGAAAGTAAATTTCTTAATAAACATTTCAGAACTGTTCTTTCATCAAAGTGGAACATTGCCATCGGTTCTACCGTTTAATTTGTTAGAATCTTAGGATGAGTAATTGTCGCTTGGTTGAGTGAGGTTAAACAAACCAATTGTAAAGATGTCTAACTCATTGACATTTTTCTGTCCTGACAAAGCTTTAGAACATCTTGCAATTTTTAAAATGTTATTATTTGTTGTTTTTTTTTAATAGTCTAAATTTAAATGTTTGAAACTTCTTAAAGTCATTTTTATTTTCTAAATTATTAGACTTCATTTTGATCAGAAAAAACTTGAAAAAGTGTAAAAGCTTTTGAGTGCACACCAAACTTTTACCAGAGTTTATATGGTACTTAAGTGATCTGTTGAAATACAACATGCTGAGCTGCTTACATGTTTTTGATGTGCTATGCAATCTTTACCATAAGTTTATCAATTGATCTAAAAATCCATAACAAATCAAAGTTATATGCAGATGCATGTATACCAACTGCGGATGGCTACGAAGTCACTTGCTCGTCATTCCTCAAGCGGAAGGGAGTGTTACATGTATTTTTGATTCCGTCTCGCAGTTCCGTTGCTCAACAGCAGATACTGGATTTACTACCTTATATGATGAAAACAATCTTAACTCTTTATTGTTAAACCACTTTACTATCTGTACTTCAACATTGTCAACATTTGTGGTCAACAAAGCAGTTTATACTTTCCCTTGTTTTTGTATAATTATATTTGTTGGTAGTTTTATGTTTTTTAATCAGTTAGAACACATAGTCCCAACGCATGCAAGTCCCTGGTTATATAGTGCTTTGTTTAATTCTAGATTTGTATATCAGTTATTGAAGGAAATCTACTATTAATATCACTACAACCTTTCTTGATGCTTATAGATCAGGTTGCCCAGGATACGCCTCAAAAGGATTTAAGATTTATGTTTTCTCAGGAATTGATGGCCTTGTACATCAAAATTGTGTACAAGAGCATCAATTCCGGAGAAAACATTAATCTTAAACCCCCATTTTTTAGGTTAAATTGGGTTGTGCTGTTTCATAAATGATTTAGCTTTATAAGGAACAATCTGTTCATCAATCCATAACATTTCTTCGTGTTTCAGTTTTTAAAAGGAGAGCTTCAACACTTTAACAATAGCTCACACCATATATAACTTACCTCCATATTCTTCGTAAAGTTTATCATTATTATTGCAATCAAAAGTTAACTTGATTTATTCAAATGGATTAACCGCCATAACTTCCCCAACTTTTCCGAAGAGTAACTAATTGCTCCAATACATTCAGGTTGATGGCATTTGAACAATCCTCAAAGCATATACAGTTCCAATAAATCGATCAACTTCATTTCTACTAAGTTGAAGTGGTTTTTTAGGACTTTTTTGAACAGTAGGGGAAAACCTCAATGAATGGGACAGTTTTTGCAAAATGCTTTTTAAACGTAGATAAAATTGTTTAATATATATATTTAAATATGTTTGATAACCACCGACTCTTCCTCAATGATATAGTAAAACAAAAAAATTGGATTTGCATTTGGCTATTGAAAAAAAGAGAGTTTTATTGGAGCATGACATTTGTCCCATTCATTAAGTATGTCTCATGAATGGGACAAACATAAAAGAATTAAAAATAAACGTATTTAATTCAATCATTTTTCAAATTAGTTTATTAATTGTAAATATAGTTAAAAATATAGATACATATATAAAGACCACACAAAAAAATTATTTTTAACTTTAAACATTTTAACTCTAATTTAATTTCAATCAAAGCAGAACTTTCTCATTTTAGAATATTATATTTAGTTATTTTTATTTAAGTAAAATATTGCAGTATAAAAGTGTGTAAATAATACCCATTACCCATGGGGATAAAAGTAAGAGACTGCAGCATCCCTCTGCTGAGTTGTAAATAATACTTTGTTAAATTCATTCAATAGATAGTACTTTGTTCCATTCAATATGCGCATCACTTTATCCAAAAATGATTAGTCACACCAAAAACACCATTTATTATGCTTGAATGTTTTACTCACTGTAGTACTAGAGACTGCTATCTATTTGAGCATGGAATTTTATTTTCCATAACTTCAAAAATTGCTGCAAAATCAGAAAAAAAAAATCATTTTTGAAAATTACTTTTTACATTCGAAAACACAATAACATCCATTGCCATTACGGTCATAGAGCAATAAGATGGATGAGTCGGTCAGTTGAGTTCTTGTTTCTATCACTCTTTGTTATAGGAATTTGAATATCCTTATATCGATGCTTGTATAAGAATCTGAGTTTGTCCCATTCAATAATCGTCCCATTCATTAAGGTTCTCCCCTACGTTTATTAGTTTCCTCAAAACTAGTTTTGCAATATTTAGTCCCATAAGAAACGTTTTACGTAATGAAATTACATAATGGCTTAACAATCTTGTCTTCATTTTTCTCTTCCATATTAAATCTGACTTCAGTGGTTTTGAGCTGGTTTTTGTTGAGTCATGTCAGCTGAAAATCAATTTTTGCATCATTTTATTACACAAAAACTTTTAGACTTTCGTTTATTGTTTCATGATTTTCCGGTTAATCATTCCAAGGTTCTTCGTCTTCTGTATTAGCTGAAATAAACTCTTCATCTGCATTAGTATATAAATCACTATAGTTACAAATCATCACCAGGGCGGTCACGAACCTAATTATAAGGGGGCGGGGGTAAAACTCCTGTAAATGCCAACTTAAAAAAAAAAATTGTAACGCTCGAAAACAGTGAAATACTGGGCCTTTTTTTTAATACATAGGTTTTGGGGGTCTCTGACCCTCTAAATTCTATACTCCTAGATCATTGAACAACTTAGATAAAGCTCTGATCCGTCCAAAGGATTCGCAAAGTTTAGAGCTTGGGTTATCGTGATTACATGCATCGATTCGATGTTTTGAGTGTTGTGTTAATGTACACTGTACATTAACACAACACTCAAAACTATTCATCAACTATTCATAATGGTTTTAAAAATGACAAATTTTCGCTTATTTTTTCAAAAAAACTTATTGTTAAAATCTACGTAACTGCCTAATTCATTGTACAGTTACGTAGATTTTGAGGATAAGTTTTCAAATAAAATAAGCGAAAATTTGACATTTTTAAAACCATTATGAATGGTTATAGCGAGCTTGCCTAAGGCAAGCTATGATTTTGCAAGTAATTTCAGGGAAATTTAATGGAACCCATGTTAAACTTTCTGAACTTGCTGGTCAAAAAATTATAAATATACAATGCCAAATATTTTTGAGTAGAGTAAAGTACTTATATTTTAATAATAAAAGAAAGAAAATGTTTAAAGAAATCACTTTTTTGGGACTTTCGACAACGGAAAAAATATTCTGGCCTACTGAGCATTGGAGTAATAACTGTCATATATGAAATGGGCGTATATTACGATATCAAAATACAGCTTTAATACTGTAGTACTATTTATTAAAAGAAGATTATTAAAATTATATAATATCTAAACAGTATTTCTTGACGTTAGTAATAAAATTTTATAATAAATTGTATAAACTTGTTAAATTTTCATACGCCGGTTTTTTAAAATCGACCATTGATGTGCTATTTTATTTATATCCGACTGGTCAACAATATCTTTTTCTACACCCAATAACACTAAAGAATTCAATCTCTCGTCAGCTATTGTTGATCTAAGATGTGTTTTTATCAATTTTTGTTTACTGAATGTTCTTTCATTTGTTGCAACAGTAACTGGAGAAGTCAAGGCTAAACGACAAATTTGATTAGCACATGGTAAAATATGCTTTACTCCTTCTGATTTTTCCGTTAAGGAATTAAATGATGTTTTGTCTTCTTTTAACATATTAAATAATATTTCTAGTTCTGTTTGAACTAAGTCATAATCTTGAAGATTTACACCTTGACTGGCTGGTGGAAATATTGAAACAGATTTTTGTACATTACCCAATGAAATATTAAGTTTATTAAATGGTTGAGAAAACAATAGATATAATTGTTCAATAGAAGAAATACATGTTTTTAAATTTTCATTTGTTAGTTTTAAAATGGTATCATGAACTATTTTAAACTCTTTTCTGTAAAATAAATTCATTGTAAATTCTGTTTGTGTTGTAGAATTACAATCGAATCGTTTAGGAGCTAATCTTCTACGATGATGGTTTCAAAAATCAGCTTCAGAGTCTATTCCAAGTAAGGTGGCAAACTCTTTAGCACTATTGATGAAATTGTTCGTTGCATAATCATCAGAGTTGATTGATGCTAAAATTTTCATTGTGCTGTCAATTAAAGTTATTGCATCAGTTATAGGTAAATTTTTTGCCTCAAGAGTTTCAGTAAGATGCTTTTGTTTGTACATAATGTTCTTCATGAAAGATATAGAAACAATAAAATCAAAAGAAAGTATTTGTTTTCGAAGAGCAACTGCTTTTGATCTTGTTCCTTTATCAAAACATTCGTTTAATAATAGAATTTCATCAAGGCTTTCAACAACAGCTTCTAATAAATTCTGTACAGCTTTAACACTTTCAGCACGAGCTGTCCACCTGGTTTTTGACAAGTTTCTTAATTGTAACGCATTTTCAATTTTGGAAATTTTCTCATTAAGGAAACCATATCTTTTATTACTTGAGGAAAAAAAGACATAGAGATTTTCTATTATATCAATAGTACTTCCAAGTATACTACTAGCATCACAACTATGTTCTAAAAACGTGTTCAACCGATGGCCTTGGCATGGTATAAATATAATTTTGTGACCAACAAGTTCAGAAAAGTTTAACATGGGTTCCATTAAATTTCCCTGACATATTACTTGTAAAATCATAGGATTGAAAGGCTATTAACTCCGGATTTAATAAATTACTTTTTAAAATGTTGACTATTTGTGATGCTTTACCCTAACCAGTTTTATCGTTTCCTTTTTTAATTTCCAAAAGTCGCTCAACAGATTCGCCTTAACTATTAACATATCGGATATATACTGATAAACGATCCTGATGTGATATATCTGGTGTTGTATCAGCAGATACTGAATAAATGTTTGCTTCATGTATCTCTTTTATTATTGTTATGCGTTTCTTTAGCCAGTAGTTCAATAAATTCATTTTGAGATCGTGGACCTAATTAAGTAACTTTATGTGATCATAAAGAGGACTCCTCCATCCAGAGTTTCATTAAGGGATTATGCCTAGAGAGTAATTGAACAAATTACATAAAATTTCCTCCACTTTTGTCACCATCACCTCGAAATGCTAATCCTTGTCGTGATAATGTTCTAGCAATATCAAATAATAAAACTACAATTTGTTTATTGAAATCTTTTTCTTGTTCTAACTTAATTGCTTCTTTTCTATTTGATATGTTTAAAATTATATCAATATGATTTTCAGTTGTCATAAATTGATAATAATCATGTAACGCTGCTTTATGAAAAAAACAAGAAAAATGTTGCTGTAATTTACCTAATTTTTTAACTCCACAGCTTTTCATTTTATGTCATTGACGAACACCAGGTTTTACCCATGTTGAATCTTGATAAGATCTTCCTGGACCATTTGAAAATAAAGTACATACAAGACAGTATCCAGAATCTGTCACAATACTATATTCTAATAATGGATATTCATTGTACCATTTAGGATTAAAACTATGCTGTTTAATGTTGTTAACTGTAGTATTAACTGAATATTTAGTTAATTTTGGCTGATGTGGCCCTAAAGCAATAAGGTATCGATGCTGAGATGCTAAAGCAACCGAATCATGACTGCCTGGATCATGATTAATTATGTTATGGATAATATTGTTAATTGGTTTGGAACTTTCAGGTGATTTAGAGATTTGTTCCTATAAAATATTTGCATTTTTTAAGAATTCTTTAGAACTTGATTTTATTCTACTAATGACCTGAATACTTTCCAATAAGAATATCACAGGATTTGGAAATGTCTCAGATTTTAATTTAGACAAAATGGTACCACACTCCTTTAAGTCTGTGACAATATTTTCTAACTGACCAGCACACGATAACCAATTAACTTCATCATTTTATATGTCAGGTTCATCTATTGGAGACAATTTAATTGAATTCTCTTGAAATAAATCCTCCTCTAACATTTGAGAACGATATGTTTCATGGTTCTAAATTATATTAAATTATATTATAGTTTATATCATATAAATATACCAAATATTTCAATTCTAAATCAACAAGTAACTTATATCTTTAATTAAAAAAATAATAGATGGCAAGTTATAAGGAAATAACTTTAATTAAAAAAGCTTAATAAGTTCAATTAAATTAATCCAAAAGAAATTATAAAATAAATGCTATTAATTTTTTAAAAACGATTTTATTATTTTTATCCTTGAATAAGTGATCTTTATTCAGAATACATAAGGGATTTGTTAAAAAATGTATAATAGATTAGTTTCTTAAAAAATACATAATGGATTGATTGATTTCTTAAATATTACGTTTTAACTTAAATTAAAACTCAGATGTTTTAAATTATTCTACAACTTTATTAGCATAATTGTCGTTGAACTTAATATTACATTAAACCAGGTACATACCGATTCTCGTTTCCCTGCGACTTTGGAAGTTTAAACTGCACTTTGAAAAGGATTTTCGGGAGCACCAACGTGTTTTATATTTACTGATATCCCATTATGTACTTTTCCTTGGTGTTGTTTTTTAAAATCGCTATTAAATATACTGCCACATTTTAGACATTCAACTTTAAATCTTTTACGTTTTGCCCCTATATTACTCATTCAAGAAATCGTATAACAGAAATTTAAATATTTTAAAACTCAAGAAAACAAGACATCAAGTGCAACTTCGTTGTGGTTTTAAAGACCGCAGTTCCTTAAGGGATTGATATGCCTAAAAAGTAATTTTTTTAACGTCACAAAAACGGTACCCTATTTCATTCCTGAAAGTCGTAAATATCAAAAAGTATATAATATATTAATATGAAATTTACATTTTTTATTTAAAAAAATATTTAACAAAACTCAAATACTAAAAGTACAAGTTGGCATCAATGCCAACTCAAATACTAAATGTACAAATGTGCCAACTGACGTGCACAAATAGCAGCGTTGTTGTAGAATTACAAATGAACGAAATTTCTTTTTAGCTTTGGAGGCAGCTCGGCATAGAATTCTTCAAAACTATTTACAAAACTTAATTGATTGTATTCCTCGTCGCTTACAAGCAGTAATCAATGCCCAAGGACTTCATCTAAATATATAACTATAATACAAAAAACTCAGATATACTTAACAAAATATTGAAAGGTATGAATACTTTTGACTCTTCCTAATATCTCAGTTTTTAAAAAGTTTTAGTTTCTTTTAAAAGCATGATTAAGTTTTGCAAATATTGTAGTTTATATTATTAATAGTTTTTGTAATTAATCTTTCTTTTAACTTTTATCAAAATTATTTAAATCATTTTGGTTTTTGTTATATTGATACAACAATATTTATGATTGGGTATGAATAATTTTGTCGCATATTGTAAATTCATAGTGAATAGTGTCCGTGAACAAATTGTTTATTTTAAAAGATTATAAAACTTATAGATACATGAAAAAGACAGTAAAACCAACTTTTTAAGTAGAAAAAAGCGATATTAGGTTTGATGAAGTAAATTAGCACAAGCAAAGTGAGTTTAGGGTTACTTTAATCAGAAAGCTTGTTTCATTTTAAGGTTATAAATTATTTTTAATCAAAAATAATGTATGACTAACATGTAAACATTAAAATGTTTACGACTAACTTGGTGATGGTAAACAAACGATTGTATATATTCTTTTTATCACAAAAAACGTTCATCTTTTCTGCATTCTAAACGAATAATAAAAATTTAACTTTAGGTTACACCACACAAAGTTTTTGCTTCTCGAACACTATTAATAGTGTTCGAGAAGCGAATATATTCGGTGTTTCTTATAGATTCTTGGGTGCTGATTACGAATGTCACAACAAGATTTACGTAACACGTACAGTTTATGAGAAATTTTCCGTTTTATTATAATTTTTGATTAAATTTAAGTTAGTTCCAGGGCAGAAAAATGTTGCAACCGAACCTCTTGTTGAGCCGGCAAAGATATTTTTAGATTTTCGCTATTTAAGACAAATGTTTCCAAGAACAAGTGACCCGAAGATCAAAGAAGGCAATTTTGTTGGTCCCAGATCAGGCAAGTTCCGAGTGACAAACGATTTAAAGAGCTGTTTGATGGCCAAGAAAAAATTGCCTCAAAGCCTTCAAAGACGTTGTTGACAATTTTCTGGTCAATTAAAGAGCACCAAACCATGTTGAAGTCGTAGACAAACTTCTCCGCGCATACCAGAAAATGAAGTGCGGCATATCACTCAAGATTCATTTCCTTTACTCACACTTGGACTTCTTCTCCGTAAATCTCAGTGCTGTAAGTGACGAGCACGGTGAACAATTTCACCAGGACATTGCTACAATGGAGAAACGAAAAAAGGGCAACTGGAGCCTGTCAATACTTGGTGACTATTGGTAGACAATACAACGTGATGCACCAGAAGTTGAATACAAAAGAAAATCATGAGCAAAACATTTTTAATTCTGTTGAACATAATGGCTCATGCGGAACGTAAGCGTGATTAAGTAGATAAACATATGTCAATTTCTTAGAGTTCTTACGTGATGCAGTAAAACAAAAAGTATGCCTAGAACGTCGAGCCTTAAGATAAAATCACCAAGTAGCGTCTGTGAACACAGTGAATTTAGCGTCTTATCTTACATGAAAAAGGCAATAAAATCAACTTTTAAGGTTTCAAAAAGCGATTTTAGGTGAAGATTTTAATTTTTCAAAAAGCGATTTTAGAGGAATGAATAAAATGAACACAAGCAAAGTGAGTTAAGTGTAACTTAAATTTGAAGGGTTTCTCATTGAGATTATAAATTTATTTTTGATTAAAAATACTTGTGAGTAACTCAATGATTCAAAACAAACGAGGTTTGTTACATAGTCTATGAAATCCTTAGAGTTGTTATCGAGATTCATCCATGCGTTATTGAATTCGCTTTGAAATTGGCTAGCAATCGAGAACTGCTCTTTAAGATGTCTTGTTTCATTTTCCATATTGTTTCTATCATTTTTATATTTCATATCGCAACTAAAGTCATATAGTCGTTTAACGAAAAAAAATAATAACTTTAAGTTCAAGATTACGGTTAAAACCAAGAGTATTTGCTTCGCTACTTTCGCAGTAGCGTAGCTAAAAATTTCGGGCTCATAGGCAAGATTCCCTGAGGAGCCCACTTAAGGTTATATTATTTAAAAAAAAAAGTAAATTCAGTAAATATATTATAAATTCAGTAGTTTATTATTATTACAGAAAAGAACACAGTATGAAAAACACTTACAAAGTACATAATATTAAAAAAATTTTTTCTAGCTTTTGCATTTGCAAAGATATTCACAACTTCTTTAACGTCCATTGTTGAAGCTGTTTAATGCTCTATGGCTAGTAATGCAAGATGATGTAGTCTGCTTTGAGTGGTTGCATTTCTTTTGTAATCTTTAATTATTTTTAATGTATTAAAACTTCTCTCCACGCTTGCAACCGTTACGGGTAATTTCGATTTATGAATTTTGAGTAATGTCGACGTTTGGGCCCTTTTTCGACGGGCCCTAAGGCTGTGCCTACTCTTGCTATAGGGTAGTACTTTCGAATACTTTTAAGAAGTTTTGACCGTATTCTTAAAATAGTATTATAGAAGTATTGAATAATTATTATAAAAAAAAATATTGACCGAATTACTAGGAAGTGTTTTTAAAATTAGTTAATAAAAAATAATAAATTAACAATCTTTAGATGTTTCAAACGGGAACTTTTTTTTAGATGTTTAAAACGAACACCTACCAGCTTCTTCCCCCGACCACACGGTTTTTCGCGCGAGTAGAAACTCTGAAAGAACTTCATAGCTGCTATTGTGAAGGTAACTATTCTGCTGTAGTTTTACAAGGGATGTCTGGAGTAGGCAAATCACAAATTGCTCGAAAGTATGCTAAAGATCAGGAACTGTTATACACCAATATTGTATGGTTTAATGCTAGTTTTCTAACCTTAAATCAATGCAAAACGGATCTTTGTCACGTCCTTGGGTTGGAAACTCACGACCAGAGCGGAAGGTATTTCAGTGAGGAAGTCATATCTCAAAAAATTCATAAACACTTTTGCAACGAAAAAACGTTATACATTTACGACGACGTAGACGACGTAAGTGTTAAATCATTAGAAAACCAGCTTTCCTATCATAAAAATGCCTTTACTTTAATAACATCGAAATGGAAAGCGTGGAGCCCAAACATAAAAGTAATGAAGATAATGCCCTTTAGCGAGAAAGAAGGAGTTGAGTTTTTATCACAAAACACCACCGCCAGTGGCGATGTAAGTCAACTTCAACTGATTAGTCAAGAACTTGGCAATCATCCTTTAGCGCTTGACAAATCAGTTGATTACATGAACGCCACACGTATTTCGGCAAAAGAATACTTAACACTAATCAAAGTAAATTCAATTGAAATCCTCAACTCAATGTCGCACAACGAAGCTGAAAACCAAAGCATAGGAAAATCAATCCGTGTTGTCTTATGCAAGCTAAAGATTAATGAAGAAAATACAGCTCTGGAGCTTTTAAAATGTCTGTTGAACTGTGATATAAAAAACATCCGACGTGAATTTATTCTAAATGTTGCCAAAGCTCTAGAGCTCCACGACCTCCATGAAGTAAGCAGAGCAATTACGATTTTAACGAACTTTTCAATAATTTCTCTTGAAGAAACTGACAATAAAAACACTTCCAACGATCTGTTCAGTCTTCACGAGCTGACGCAGAAAATATCTCAAACAGCACTAGCCGATATTGACAAGTACGAAAAAACACTTTACATAAAACGCATTCTTAACATTTTTAAAAAAGCGCTTCAAAACTATAGAACTATAGACTCTTCGTGGCATTGGTTAAACCATTTCCTACTTATGTTCTGGAAAAATACCAAACAATTGGTAAATGAGTTTGAAAATCTGCAACAAGAAATAAAAATCTGCTTGTTTGCCAAAGGCCGTGTAAAAGAAGCTACACAAGTATTATCGAAAATCTTTGAAAACGTAGCGACTAAAAATGAAGCGAACAGTGACTCAGTTATTAATGCAAGAGATTGCTTAGCAGAGTGCAAGATAAACGAAGGACTGTACAATGAGGCAATCTTGCTACTTGAAGAAAACAACTTATTAAAGATAAAAAAGCTTGGTAATCGACATCCGTCAACTTTAGAAACACAACACAGCATTGCATATTGCCAGATGAAAATGGGATTATACAAAGATGCCATTGAGAAACTTAAAGCAATTGAGTCAATGGAATTAGAGACTTTAGGTAATCGACATCCATCAACTTTAACCACTTAACAAAACGTTGCACATTGCCAGATGGATATGGGATTATACAAAGATGCCATTGAGAAGCTTAAAGCAATTGAATCAATTGAATTAGAGACTTTAGGTGACCGACATTCATTAACTTTAACCACTCAACACAACGTTGCACATTGCCAGATGAAAATGGGATTATACAAAGATGCTTTTGAGAAGTTTAAAGCAATTGAATCAATTGAATTAGAGACTTTAGGTAATCGACATCCGTCAACTTTAATCACTCAACACAACGTTGCACATTGTCAAATGGATATGGGATTATACAAAGATGCCATTGAGAAGTTTAAAGCAATTGAATTAATTCAATTAAAGACTTTAGGTAATCGACATCCGTCAACTTTAACTACTCAAGGCAGCATCGCAAGGTGTCAGATATATACAGGTTTGTTTAACAATTCTATTCAAAAGTTTAGAGAAATTGAGTTACTATTCTTAGAAACTCAAGGAAGTAAGCATATATCTACGTTAACTGTTCAATCATATATTGGCTATTGTATGATTGCCATGGGCTTATATAAAGACGCCATAGAACAACTTGGAAAAGTTATAAAAGTACAGCAATCGGTTGTAGGATTAGAACATCCGTTGTTTTTAAACACTCAATCGTATATTGCAAAATGTCTCATGAAAATGGGACTTTTTAGTGATGCTCTTAGAATACTGAAAAGCGTTGAAACAATTTGGTTGGAGACTTCTGGTTATTGCCATCCATCGTTTTTGATTATTCAAAGAGACATTGCGGTTTGTCTTGTGGAGTTGGGTTCTTTTGAGGAAGGATTGAAGGCATTGAGCACTGTTAAAAAGCTACTTACGGATACTTTAGGAATTAAACATCCTTTAACGTTGTCAACTTGGCGCAAAGAGGTAATGTGTAAGTTTGAAATCCGTTTGTATGATAAAGAATTACTCAATGAACTTGAAGCAGAGCTTCAGGAACTTGAAGTTTCTTTGCTAGAAGTGCTTAGTAAAAAACATCCATTAACATTGACAGTTAAGTGTCATATCGGATATTGTTTATTAGAAAAAAGATTACACGATGACGCTCTTAAAAAACTCAAAGCAGTTGAAAAAATGCAGCTAGAAACATTAGGCTACCATCATCCATCGCTTGTAGTAACACGACACGGGGTGGCTAAGTGCTTAATGAGTAAGGAACTGTTTGTAGAGGCAAAAAGAATTTTGAAAAAAATAGAGTCAATACAGTTAGAGACTTTATGTGAGGGTCACCGAGAAAGAGAATTAACGAAGTGCGACTTAGCCAACTGTGAGTTGCACATGCAGAGTTTTCACTGATTTCCATGGGAGATAAAGAGTTTAACGTTGGGCTCCATGACAACGCATCATTCATTGAAAAATATTAGGCTCTTTTAAAATGTTTGTTCCGTGACGCAATGGAATATAATCTTTATGTTGTCCTATCTAACGCAATGGATACTTCAGAAAATGTTTATGAAATGGTTTTTGCTTTACGTTTTATGTGATATTTATTTAAGTAGCTCAATCGTATTCATTTGCAGATGTTTGTTTGCTTCATCTTCATTTTCTCCATGATCATTTTATATCTTTGCTTGTATCAGGTGTCTTCTAACATTTTTGATCTAATAGTATTTTTATCGTTCATTTTCGCTTTTAAATATCACCTTTTATCTGATCATTTTTCTTTAATATTTAAAAAAAACCTAGTGTTCTTATTTCTTTTATTGAATGATTTTTTTTTAAGAATCGGGAAATCGCTTTTTATTCAATGTCTGTTTCAAGTCTTTACTTTTCTCCAATTTGCTGACAACAGAATATGATTACTTGAATATCATTCGCGATTTAATTTACTTGAATGCCAAAACTGGCTTCCGCGAACAGAAAAATTTTTCTATTCGTACTGCAACTTTTTTATGTAGACGAAGCTGCTACTGCTGAAGTTGATAAAAACTCTTGAAAATTGTCCCAGTGAATGAATATAAGTGAAGTTGATTATGGGTAAGCAATGAAATCAAATGTCATTCAATGTCATCGAATGAATGAATTATCATTAATTATCATTATATTCAATTAAAGAAACCCGAAACAAAGCAAGAAGAAGAGAGAAGCAAAAGATGTCCAGACAAATTAACGGCTTGTAAGGCGTATTTTTAAACAGGATGAAAATTCTGATCATTAGGATCATTCAAAACAATTCAATAATTTTTAAAAAATTTTAATTGAGTTGTTCAAGTTATTCAAATATCAATAATCTGAAAATGTTTATATAACCTGTTTGTTTAAACAGACACTCGCCCTATTTAAATAGAGTAAAGCATACAGTTTTTAAAAATAAAACGTTTGTTCGCATTATTATACATTCATTTTTAAAGTACCCTGAACTTTTTCAATAACTTTTTTATTTGGCGGTTCATTAACCACTAATGGCTAATATTCTGAAGTTTTCAAACTTTTCTTACCATTGAAGTTGAAACTTTCTTTTGGAGTTGAACTTTTTTTTACTTTAAAATGTGAATAACAAAAGGTGTTTTCAACGTATGAGTGTATGATAATACAAGCAGCATATACAACAAAACTACAATGTCTTCACTGCCTCCGTGTACTATAGTACTAGCAACACATAAATAAGAGAAAAAAGTAACCCGCGGAAGAAACCCCTTTACCCTCCCGCCACCTGGACGAGACCGAAAAGTATGAATCAACGTTTTCTAACTTTCAAAAGTTTCAAACTTTTGAAAATCACCGACTACGAGAGCTTTCCATCCCTGATAAGATTCCTTTTTTTTTAACAATTAAAAAATAAATAAATAATTAAAAAAAAGAAAAATTAAAAGATATTGGTTTTCTTCATGAGCCTAATTGGATTTAGTTTTCTTTTTAAGTGGATTTATTTTTCAAAGATAGTTTTTTTTTATATTATTGTTTGTTTTTTGTAAACTCCTCTCCTTTTATCAATTTAATGAGTGATAACAGTTTGCATGTAAAACTACATTACAAAAGTTGTCCACTTTCTCATTGGTTCAGATCAATTGTAACTCACAATTATTGTAAGCTCACAAGTTTATATATTTATATAATCTTGAGTCTGTTATATGCACAACCTTATCGAAGGGTAAATCCAATTTAGTTAATGAACTTTCTAATATTTAACTAATATTTTTAAAATCAAAAGGTTGTCCTCCGCAATTTTCAAAAGTGTTACAATTTGTAGTAATACAAAGATACTCATTATCTCAGGCTTATTCACTTCTTTTGGAACAACTTTCTTTGCCATCAAAGTCAATAATACAGAGGTTAGTATCAAGTAGATTTGATTCAATAAATTTATTAAAGTTATTGTTAAATGAGGACAAATTAAACAATGATTGTGTTATCCTCTTTGATGAAATGTGTCTGGAGCAATCTTGTGATTACTACAGCGGTAAATTTATTGAACAAAAAAAAGAGGGTAATATCTAAAAATGAGCAAATATCTTCATTATTGCTCACCTCAAGAAATAATACCTTACGTAATTAAAGCCCAAAGACCTGTGTCACTGGAGGTTTTATTAAAAATGAAATAGAGGAAAGTTTAAATAGATTAGGATCTAATGGGTTTATATTTTGAGCATTGATTACTGTTAACCATCAGAAAAATGTATTTATGGATCAGACAAGCCAGAAGAAATATCTTCTTTATATATTCGAAATATATTCTTTATCAATGTAAAGATCATAAAATTTATCTGATTTATGATAGTGTACAAATGCGAAGAAATAATTTGATTAATTCTAAAAAGTTCAGTCTTCCACCGTTTCAGTTCACTGATTACGGTTTTTATAAGAAAGTGTCTGCATCGGATATCTCAAGGGCTTTGCTTCATAGAGTACATGAGAAAGACAAAGCTCTTTCAGCAAACGAAAAGCATATAGATTAGCTGAAAAGACTATATCCAGTCAACAATAAAAAAAAATTTGAATTAAATCAATTTGCATGAAACAACTTCAGCTTTAATTCAAAACTATTTTCCTAATGAATATTCAGCATCAAAACTTTTAAAACTCTTTAATTTATGGTGGTTGTACCCAATTCCAAAATACTTAAAGAGTTTTATAGGAAATGCAGTCATTATGGCGGATGGCTAACCACGGTTTTTTATGTGCACCTACCCAGTGGGTTCAACAGAGGCAAAGTTTACAGTACAGTTCCACTCAAAGATAATGTCTCACAACTCAGATTTCTAAAGCACTATTGTAACATTGGAAAGTACTTCTAGTCTGTTTGAAGACCTTCTCTTATATATGGATTTAATTATGTTCTAGCCTCATGTTTCCTAAATAAGCTATTGGAGCGGCATTTTTCAAAGTGTCGTCAAATGAGTGGCGGCGGGTTTTCTAGCTGGATTATCTGAAGTAATTTTTTCTGAGAAAATTTTGTTTACAAAATCATAATTACAAATGAAGTTTGACTTTTGGAAACTTTTAAAACCTTTTAATTTTGATGTGAGTTTCAATTGAATTTCGGAATTTTTTAGAATTGATGGTAAGGAATGTGAGTTAGATGAAGACAGTTGTAAAGTTGTTATTTTTTTTTGCTGGAGATATCTATATTGATTGAAATAAGAATTATGTACTTAATTTTTAAAAAGTGATTTGATTTACATTGCACATAAAAAAACACAAAAATTAACTTCATATTTTTTGTGACGTTTCGATGAGTTGATTTTCAATGTTTTTTGTAGGGAGCGTCAATGTATCGTTCTATGATGAGTCGATCAATTGTGTTTGATACATTAAACATCTAGTCGTGTTACGTTATACATCGAAACCAGTTAGTTTTTCGATATATCGAACACAGTTAAAAATATTATGGAAAATGATATAAAATTACTTACATTGGTTCGTTATACGTTTTACGATTATGTTCCTAACAATTTTTTTTAATTTGTGTTTATGTTCCTTACGTTTGTCACTTTTTCTCATATAAAATGTAAATTTGTTTACATTTTACAGAAGAAAAAGTGACAAACTAACAAATAAAATGAGTTGTAAGGGTCTGCGTATCGTTTCATTTCCGTATCGTTATCATTCTGATATGATAGCGAAAAAAAGTATCATCGGATTGAAGAGAGTTCCGGTATATACCGAGATTTAAACTACCTACAATACCGAAAAAAATTTTTTTTACCGATTTTTTGTCGTAATTATTCCGATGACACATTTTTTTTCCGCTATCGTATCGGAATGATAACAATAATGAAATGAAACGATTTGCAGACCCTCAGTGAATTGCAAATCGTTCAATTAAATAAATCGTTTAATATATTGTCAATCATACGTCGTTAAATTAAATGCTTTATTAAGAAGACATGAAAATCTTGGTCATTTTAAATTTTTAAACCATTCCATTTTTGAATCCATGTCAGAGAACATTTTCTACAACAATCTTCTAATTAAATCTCCAATCAACAAAGCAGGTTTTTTAATTTTAAAGTACTTCCTTTAGATGTAAAATATATGATGTACGATTAAATTCTTACATACCTATATATGAATAAATATTTATATATATACTTAGTACATATATACTATAGACTATAGTTAGATGGATAGGTAATTTCAAAAATAAATAAAAAATATAAATTATAGTCACACATTTATTTTACTATTTTGGTTACTTTTTTGTTTGGATAAAACAATAATCATATTAAAGATCAAAGTAAAAAAATCATCTTCAAAAAAACCCAGCTTTTTCAAGGTTTGAGTTATTTATCCCTTTTGCTCACATTTAGCGGGTAAAATGAATGCGTGAATAATATAATATTTTATTACATTATAAAATAATAAATAATAAAATTTAATCAGAGCAATCGATTCAAATATATGATCCTCGGCCGGAAATTGATGATCAAGTTTCATGTGTCCACTTTCTGAAAATATCACACTGAATCCAATCCTCGTGTGGAGGGTCTTTAAACTTTTCTTTGCAGACTTTACAAAAGTAGTCTTGTTTTTCTTTTTCTTTGTTTGCAGATGGGCCTCCTGTGGCACCTGTTTTTCTAATTCTAACATTTGATGAACCCGTAGTGTCAAACAACACTTTATTTTTTCTTGTTGCAAAGTAAATCCTTTCTTTCTTCGCTATCTTTATTGGTGTGCTGTATAACATTTCTGCTTTTTGCTGTTTTTTTTTGACGGCAGGACTTTTTTTTGCTTTGGCTGAACCGGTTTTGGCTTTATTTCTTCTAAAATTCTTGAACCTGGTTTTCAATTACCTTGATCTTCTTTATTGGCAATATTTGTATGACAAGAGTCGGCGGCAGAGCTCGATGGTAGGCCTTGAGAAGCAACTGTGTCCGGTGTCAAACTGCAAATGGCTGATATCGATATATTTGGCTCAGCCACTGTTCGATTTTGGTCATCTTTTTTAGTGCTACTGACGTTGGTTTCTGGTACGATGTTTGCTGCACTTCCTTGATAAACCTCAGATTGTGCAAAACGTTAATCCCCAATAATGTGACAATTGGATGGATACATGTCATATCCACGGAATCCACTTATTGCGTTTGCTGGTGTAGCTCCTTTCGGATACGATCCCGTAAAAAGTTTTTCAATATCATACTGATGTTTTTTAATGTCATAAAGGTAGTTTTATGACCTATTTCGAAGCAAAATCACTTGCGAGCTCGTGTACACTTGAATATCAATCAGCCCCGTCATTTATGCACTGTTCGGCCACCCATTGAGTGTGGCGCACCCAGTAAAACTACATTTGTATATTCCACCAATTCTGTTGTGAACTAAAGCAAACATTCTTTTTGCTCGACTTTTGATGTATTGTTTAACGATGAAGGTTTTTGATAAATTGTTTAACGATGTATGTTTCGACGCATCTTTAACGATGCATTGAACACAACGCGTTGACTATATTTAATAATGTATAATACAATACGTAGCCCCTAGATTTTTGATATGTCAGATACTGGTGGTCGACGGGGAGAATGTCAAACTAAAGTCAGACATGTCGTGTCGGACACCGGTGGCCGGCTCGGCAGTCAACGTATTAACAGTAATAAAATTAAATTTAAATTCATTCTGAACTGTTATTTAGAATTAAACTATTATTTAGAATTAATTGGTTGAAGTTCTGTGTTTTCTCATTTTAGTTGATTGCCATATTTTCAATTACACTGATTAAGTAATCAAGGAAGAAAACAAATCAAAAGTAAATTTTGGACTGTTTTCTGTTATCAGAATAAAAATTCAACAGAATATTATATGCATTTAAAAAAAGTTAACGTTAATAAAAAGTAAAAGCAAACTTGTAATTTCACTTCTTTTTGCCCTTAAAACGAAAATAATTGGATAGTTGCCAAAAATTTTGGTTTAAAATTATTCACCACAGCAACCTACGGACAAATATTCGTAATTGCGTTTTTTTTCCGAGAGTGAAAAAGCTGTATGTACAAAATAATGTCCGTGACTAACGAGTAGGGGAACGTGGGGTAAGATGACGAATGGGGCAAGATGAAAACATGTTGATATCTTCAAAACTCAACTAAATATGAAATCTGACTGTAGCTGAGAGGGAAGTAGATTACATCTACTAGATTTATTTATGCTTTCTTTATAAATATTATTTTCGTAATCAAAGATAATTATTAGAAAGATTTTTCCTATATTAAAGAAAAAAAAAATTTATCCACTTGTTTTTGATTTATTTCATCATTACATCACCAGCCAAAGGTAAGCAAGAATTCCTCATTCAGTTTGTTCAATTTGTAAGCCACACAAGTAGTATTAAGTTATGATGACTTATTTATGTAGAGTTCTGAGTCATTTTAAAGATTAAGTAGCCTAGGGGCAAGATGAACGGGGCAAGATGACTCGTTTGTCTTTTCGCCAAAGTACATGTTTTACCATAAACCTATACTGTAATAACTTTTGTGTAGCTTAGTCATTATTACATTGCTTTATTATGCATTAAAATATTTTGTTTTGCATTTGCTTTATTTTGTTGTGTTGGAATTTGCTAAAAACTGATTAGTAGACTTTTTTTTGCATAGCCCTATACAAATATATAGTTTAATTGTTTAAAAAATTACATAACCGTTTGTATTACGTATCTTATTAATAAGAATTTATGATATCGTGTTATTTGAGAAGGTAATGGTGTAATGGAATTTACTTTTTTTAAAATTATCATCTATGCGGGGCAAGATGATAATTTGAGGTAACTTTGGTTAATGAGTTTTTTCCAGGCTATTTTTAATTTTTATATGGGTTTTTTTTATACATATGGGACGCATAATAATTTTTTTTCCACTTTTTGATAAAGTTTTGCTTATTGAAACAGTTATTGAATAAGATATAAGTGCTTTTCAAAACGTTCGTAATCTTGCCCCATGTTCCCCTACGCTTTTTTTTATAACATCAGAATTCGTAAACTACGAACATTTCTTCGTGACATACGAACGTCTGTCCATTACGTAAGTAAATTGGTTAATAACACAGGGCACCTTCGTTAAAACTATTGTATCAGAAGAAAAATGCAAAAAGTCATCAATTTCTTCTAATAGTTTTCTTAATAAAATCCGCGTAATGCAATTTCAATGTTGTAGACAATTTTTTGAAATTGTATTTTCTGAACTAAATGTATGATGCTATTTTAATTTAATTTACTTTCTTATTTTTTAAGTGAAAACTTATCTTGCCTTTTTTTCTAATAGCGCAACCTATTTAGGTACTATTTTTAACGCTTTTAACCTAAAAGTTAGGTCCCAAGTAAATATCAAACTGAAAATATCTCGCCAACCATTTTTATTCCTTATAATATCCTCAACTGATAAAAACTGTTTAAAAATCAATAAAAACAAAAACAAAATATAAGAAATCCAAAAACTACAACTATCTAAATACACTTTTGTCTTTTACATTGCGGCGATTTCCTAAAAAATGATAAGCTTTTTTAAAAAACACTTCAAAGAACATTTCTGTAGGTCCAGTCCATTTAAATGCCTCGCTTTTAGTCTTTGATAACCATCAAGGTGCGCGACGATTTCTATTCATTAATACTTAGCGAGATTAATATTATTAAGCAATTAGAGCTGATAATCCAACAGCTAAACGCAAACAAAATACTAACTCAAATAGATAAAATATTCAATGTTAAGTTCGTAGCAACTAAAAACAGTAAAAACAGGTACAAATTTATATTTTCAACTTTTCTTCTTAAAAATATAAATAACTTAAAAAAATTATAAAAAGTACCAATTCTTATCTTTCTTTATAAGAAGCATTGCTTTTGTTTACATTTTATACAGAACCAGTGATTTATTCAGCATTAAATGAAATGATAATTTCTTTGCTTTTCGCTCCTTGACATAATCACTTCTAGCTTTGAGGTTGCCAATAGTCTGATTTTACATCTGGGGAATAGGAGAAAAAAACCTTGACGAAATGATGTTATCATTATGATTAAAAATAGAGTAACAATGCTTTAATAAACAACAGCGAATTTTAACATAAAGTAAAACGTCCATTGATATAATTTATCTTGGTGTTATGATAGATGAGAAACTTTCATTCGAAAAACATTCAAAAGTTCGATTTTACGTCAACTTTGAAACACATCTTTTCGTCACTTATTATTTAAACATAAAAATAAAAATCGCTCTTAAAGTACTGTTATGATAAAAAAAAAAAACATTAAAAAGCAACGTCATTTTTTACATTTTTAATTAGCATATTAAAGATTAAAAGGGTTAGATTAAAAAGGAAAGAAATAGATAATAAAAATAAACTTACTACTACAAACAAAACGTTAAAACATACATAAAGATTTGTATTTGCAAATTACTGATAGGTTACTGCAACAGATAATAAAAATACATAGTATAAAAAATACAAGTCTTAAGGAATAGCAAAATGTTTAATGTTCAATTGATTCTTTGAAGTTTTTTTTACTATTACAGAAAATTGATTTACTACTAACGTTTACCATAATTTTTTTATAATAAACTTTAGTAGTTTAGATATGGTTAGGAAAACGATCCACCCAACTTAAAACAGTTCTTGACATTCATAGCAACCACCCCTTTAATCATCCTAAACCTAAACAAGGTTCCTTTACATATACCCAGCCATGCACCACATAAATTATAGGACTTTTAGGACCTTTCACGCATGTGCACTTGAAACAAGTAAAAATTGACCGAGGTGAAGCGGAGATTTTTTCAAATTAATAGCGGGAACTTTTTTAGATGTCTCAAACGAACATTTACCAGCTTCTTCCCCCGACTACACGGTTTTTCGCGAGAGTAGAAACTCTGAAAGAACTTCATGAATGCTATTGTGAAGGTAACTACTCTGCTGTAGTTTTACAAGGGATGTCCGGAGTAGGCAAATCACAAATTGCTCGAAAGTATGATAAAGATCAGGAACTGTTATACACCAATATTGTATGGTTTAATGCTAGTTTTCTAACCTTAAATCAATGCAAAACGGATCTTTGTCACGTCCTTGGGTTGGAAACTCACGACCAGAGCGGAAGGTATTTCAGTGAGGAAGACATATCTCAAAAAATTCATAAACACTTTTGCAACGAAAAAACGTTATACATTTACGACGACGTAGACGACGTAAGTGTTAAATCATTAGAAAACCAGCTTTCCTATCATAAAAATGCCTTTACTTTAATAACATCGAAATGGAAAGCGTGGAGCCCAAACATAAAAGTAATGAAGATAATGCCCTTTAGCGAGAAAGAAGGAGTTGAGTTTTTATCACAAAACACCACCGCCAGTGGCGATGTAAGTCAACTTCAACTGATTAGTCAAGAACTTGGCAATCATCCTTTAGCGCTTGACAAATCAGTTGATTACATGAACGCCACACGTATTTCGGCAAAAGAATACTTAACACTAATCAAAGTAAGCTCAATTGAAATCCTCAACTCAATGTCGCACAACGAAGCTGAAAACCAAAGCATAGGAAAATCAATCCGTGTTGTCTTATGCAAGCTAAAGATTAATGAAGAAAATACAGCTCTGGAGCTTTTAAAATGTCTGTTGAACTGTGATATAAAAAACATCCGACGTGAATTTATTCTAAATGTTGCCAAAGCTCTAGAGCTCCACGACCTCCATGAAGTAAGCAGAGCAATTACGATTTTAACGAACTTTTCAATAATTTCTCTTGAAGAAACTGACAATAAAAACACTTCCAACGATCTGTTCAGTCTTCACGAGCTGACGCAGAAAATATCTCAAACTGCACTAGCCGATATTGACAAGTACGAATAAACACTTTACATAAAACGCACTCTTAACATTTTTAAAAAAGCGCTTCAAAACTATACGAATTGCGACTCTTCGTGGCATTGGTTGAACCATTTCTTACTTATGTTCTGGAAAAATACAGAACAATTGGTAAATGAGTTTGAAAATCTGCAGCAAGAACTCAAAATCTGCTTGTACGCCAAAGGCCGTGTAAAAGAAGCTTCACAAGTATTATCAAAAATCTTTGAGAGCGTATTAGCTCACAATGAAGCGGACAGTGACTCAGTTATTAATGCAAGAGGTTGCTTAGCAGAGTGCAAGATAAACGAAGGACTTTACAATGAGGCAATCTCGTTACTTGAAGAAAACATCGTCTTAAATATAAAAAAGCATGGTAACCGACATCAGTCTGTTTTAGACACAAAACACAACGTTGCACTTTGCCAGATGCATTTGGGATTATACAAAGATGCTATTGAGAATGTTTAAAGCAGTTGAATCAATTGAATTAGAGACTTTAGGCAATCAACATCCGTCAACTTTAACCACACAACACAACGTTGCACATTGCCAAATGGATATGGGATTATACAAAGATGCCATTGAGAAGTTTAAAGCAATTGAATCAATTCGATTAGAGACTTTAGGTATTCGACATCCGTCAACTTTAACCACTCAACACAACGTTGCACATTGCCAGATGAATATGGGATTATACAAAGATGCCATTGAGAAGTTTAAAGCAGTTGAATCAATTGAATTAGAGACTTTAGGTGACAGACATCCGTCAACTTTAACCACTCAACACAACGTTGCAAATTGCCAGATTCAAATGGGATTATACAAAGATGCTATTGAGAAGTTTAAAGCAATTGAATCAATTCAATTAGAGATTTTAGGTGACCGACATCCGTCAACTTTAACCACTCAACACAACGTTGCAAATTGCCAGATTCAAATGGGATTATACAAAGATGCTATTGAGAAGTTTAAAGCAGTTGAATCAATTCAATTAGAGACTTTAGGTAATCAACATCCGTCAACATTAACCACTCAAAACAATGTTGCACATTGCCAGATTAAAATGGGATTATACAAAGATGCCATTGAGAAGTTTAAAGCAGTTGAATCAATTGAATTAGAGACTTTAGGTATTCGACATCCGTCAACTTTAACCACTCAACACAACGTTGCACATTGCCAGATGAATATGGGATTATACAAAGATGCCATTGAGAAGTTTAAAGCAGTTGAATCAATTGAATTAGAGACTTTAGGTAATCAACATCCGTCAACATTAACCACTCAAAACAATGTTGCACATTGCCAGATTAAAATGGGATTATACAAAGATGCCATTGAGAAGTTTAAAGCAGTTGAATCAATTGAATTAGAGACTTTAGGTATTCGACATCCGTCAACTTTAACCACTCAACACAACGTTGCACATTGCCAGATTCAAATGGGATTATACAAAGATGCCATTGAGAAGTTTAAAGCAGTTGAATCAATTGAATTAGAGACTTTAGGTAATCAACATCCGTCAACCTTAACCACTCAAAACAATGTTGCACATTGCCAGATTAAAATGGGATTATACAAAGATGCCATTGAGAAGTTTAAAGCAGTTGAATCAATTGAATTAGAGATTTTAGGTGACCGACATCCGTCAACTTTAACCACTCAACACAACGTTGCAAATTGCCAGATTCAAATGGGATTATACAAAGATGCTATTGAGAAGTTAAAAGCAGTTGAATCAATTCAATTAGAGACTTTAGGTAATCAACATCCGTCAACATTAACCACTCAAAACAATGTTGCACATTGCCAGATTAAAATGGGATTATACAAAGATGCCATTGAGAAGTTTAAAGCAGTTGAATCAATTGAATTAGAGACTTTAGGTATTCGACATCCGTCAACTTTAACCACTCAACACAACGTTGCACATTGCCAGATGAATATGGGATTATACAAAGATGCCATTGAGAAGTTTAAAGCAGTTGAATCAATTGAATTAGAGACTTTAGGTGACAGACATCCGTCAACTTTAACCACTCAACACAACGTTGCACATTGCCAGGTGAATATGGGATTATACAAAGATGCAATTAAGAAGTATAAAGCAATTGAATCAATTCAATTAGAGACATTAGGTGACCGACATCCGTCAACTTTATCCACTCAACAAAACGTTGCACACTGCCAGATGGATATGGGATTATACAAAGATGCCATTGAGAAGCTTAAAGCAATTGAATCAATTGAATTAGAGACTTTAGGTGACCGACATCCGTCAACTGTAAACACTCAACACAATTTTGCAAATTGCCAGATGAATATGGGATTATACGAAGATGCTATTGAGAAGTTTAAAGCAGTTGAATCAATTCAATTAGAGATTTTAGGTGACCGACATCCGTCAACTTTAACCACTCAACACAACGTTGCAAATTGCCAGATTCAAATGGGATTATACAAAGATGCCATTGAGAAGTTTAAAGCAGTTGAATCAATTGAATTAGAGACTTTAGGTAATCGACATCCGTCAACTTTAACCACTCAACACAACGTTGCACATTGCCAGGTGAATATGGGATTATACAAAGATGCAATTAAGAAGTATAAAGCAATTGAATCAATTCAATTAGAGACATTAGGTGACCGACATCCGTCAACTTTATCCACTCAACAAAACGTTGCACACTGCCAGATGGATATGGGATTATACAAAGATGCCATTGAGAAGCTTAAAGCAATTGAATCAATTGAATTAGAGACTTTAGGTGACCGACATCCGTCAACTGTAAACACTCAACACAATTTTGCAAATTGCCAGATGAATATGGGATTATACGAAGATGCTATTGAGAAGTTTAAAGCAGTTGAATCAATTCAATTAGAGATTTTAGGTGACCGACATCCGTCAACTTTAACCACTCAACACAACGTTGCAAATTGCCAGATTCAAATGGGATTATACAAAGATGCCATTGAGAAGTTTAAAGCAGTTGAATCAATTGAATTAGAGACTTTAGGTAATCGACATCCGTCAACTTTAACCACTCAACACAACGTTGCACATTGCCAGGTGAATATGGGATTATACAAAGATGCAATTAAGAAGTATAAAGCAATTGAATCAATTCAATTAGAGACATTAGGTGACCGACATCCGTCAACTTTATCCACTCAACAAAACGTTGCACACTGCCAGATGGATATGGGATTATACAAAGATGCCATTGAGAAGCTTAAAGCAATTGAATCAATTGAATTAGAGACTTAAGGTGACCGACATCCGTCAACTGTAAACACTCAACACAATTTTGCAAATTGCCAGATGAATATGGGATTATACGAAGATGCTATTGAGAAGTTTAAAGCAGTTGAATCAATTCAATTAGAGATTTTAGGTGACCGACATCCGTCAACTTTAACCACTCAACACAACGTTGCAAATTGCCAGATTCAAATGGGATTATACAAAGATGCCATTGAGAAGTTTAAAGCAGTTGAATCAATTGAATTAGAGACTTTAGGTAATCGACATCCGTCAACTTTAACCACTCAACACAACGTTGCACATTGCCAGGTGAATATGGGATTATACAAAGATGCCATTGAGAAGTTTAAAGCAATTGAACCAATTCAATTAGAGACTTTAGGTATTCGACATCCGTCAACTTTAACCACTCAACACAACGTTGCACATTGCCAGATGAATATGGGATTATACAAAGATGCCATTGAGAAGCTTAAAGCAGTTGAATCAATTGAATTAGAGACTTTAGGTGATCGACATCCGTCAACTTTAACCACTCAACACAACGTTGCACATTGCCAGATTCAAATGGGATTATACAAAGATGCTATTGAGAAGTTTACAGCAGTTGAATCAATTCAATTAGAGACTTTAGGTAATCAACATCCGTCAACATTAACCACTCAAAACAATGTTGCACATTGCCAGATTAAAATGGGATTATACAAAGATGCCATTGAGAAGTTTAAAGCAGTTGAATCAATTGAATTAGAGACTTTAGGTAATCGACATCCGTCAACTTTAACCACTCAACACAACGTTGCACATTGCCAGATGAATATGGGATTATACAAAGATGCCGTTGAGAACTTTAAAGCAATTGAATCAATTCAACTAGAAACTTTAGGTGACCGACATTCCTCGACTTTAAGCACTCAACACAGCATTGCACTTTGCCAGATGGATATGGGATTATACAAGGATGCCATTGAGAAGTTTAAAGCAGTTGAATCAATTGAATTAGAGACTTTAGGTGACAGACATCCGTCAACTTTAACCACTCAACACAACGTTGCAAATTGCCAGATTCAAATGGGATTATACAAAGATGCTATTGAGAAGTTTAAAGCAATTGAATCAATTCAATTAGAGATTTTAGGTGACCGACATCCGTCAACTTTAACCACTCAACACAACGTTGCAAATTGCCAGATTCAAATGGGATTATACAAAGATGCTATTGAGAAGTTTAAAGCAGTTGAATCAATTCAATTAGAGACTTTAGGTAATCAACATCCGTCAACATTAACCACTCAAAACAATGTTGCACATTGCCAGATTAAAATGGGATTATACAAAGATGCCATTGAGAAGTTTAAAGCAATTGAATCAATTCAACTAGAAACTTTAGGTGACCGACATTCCTCGACTTTAAGCACTCAACACAGCATTGCACTTTGCCAGATGGATATGGGATTATACAAGGATGCCATTGAGAAGTTTAAAGCAGTTGAATCAATTGAATTAGAGACTTTAGGTGACAGACATCCGTCAACTTTAACCACTCAACACAACGTTGCAAATTGCCAGATTCAAATGGGATTATACAAAGATGCTATTGAGAAGTTTAAAGCAATTGAATCAATTCAATTAGAGATTTTAGGTGACCGACATCCGTCAACTTTAACCACTCAACACAACGTTGCAAATTGCCAGATTCAAATGGGATTATACAAAGATGCTATTGAGAAGTTTAAAGCAGTTGAATCAGTTCAATTAGAGACTTTAGGTAATCAACATCCGTCAACATTAACCACTCAAAACAATGTTGCACATTGCCAGATTAAAATGGGATTATACAAAGATGCCATTGAGAAGTTTGAAGCAGTTGAATCAATTGAATTAGAGACTTTAGGTATTCGACATCCGTCAACTTTAACCACTCAACACAACGTTGCACATTGCCAGATGAATATGGGATTATACAAAGATGCCATTGAGAAGTTTAAAGCAGTTGAATCAATTGAATTAGAGACTTTAGGTGACAGACATCCGTCAACTTTAACCACTCAACACAACGTTGCACATTGCCTGATGAATATGGGATTATACAAAGATGCCGTTGAGAACTTTAAAGCAATTGAATCAATTCAACTAGAAACTTTAGGTGACCGTCATTCCTCGACTTTAAGCACTCAACACAGCATTGCACTTTGCCAGATGGATATGGGATTATACAAGGATGCCATTGAGAGACTTAGAGCAGTTGAATTAATTCCAGTGCAGTGGCGTGGTACATTTGGGCCCCCCCCCAAATCATTTTTTTGGGCCCTATTTTTGTGGCATCACATTACAGGATATATATGCGTCACATTTTTTCTAAAGGCTAAAAACATCAAAAATAAGACATATAAGTATAGACAAACGTATATGTACGGATAATTATCAGAATAATGTTTGTTATATTATATTGGTAATACTTCAAAACCTGTAATAAATCACATATTCACAATTGTCACAGAAATGACTTGTGGCGAACTTTCATACTTGCAAATTTGTTGATTATCTCCTCATAATTTAATTTTCTTGCCACATCGTTCTCAATTGACAGCATCGCCAGAGAAGACAAGCGGTCATCAACCATTGTTGACCTATAAAAAGTGAAAAGAAATGCATAGAGCTACATCTATTATGTATAAAGTAGCAAGATTAAATATACTGACCTATGAAAAGTCTTAATCAATTTTAGCTTGCTGAAGCTACGTTCAGCACTTGCGACAGTTACTGGTGAGGTAAGGATTATGCGTAACACAATGGCAAGATTTGGATAAGTTTCTTGCAGCTCTTCTTTATAAATGTAATTAAGAAAATCATGTGCAGATTTCATGTGAGTACTTTCTTTCTCCTGTACCACTATGACAAATCGTTTTAATTCCATTTCCAGATCATCCGAATCTATATCGCCAAGCTTTGCTTGCAAATTTTTGCAATATAAAGACAAAGAATTTTCTTTACAGATTTGAATAAGATTCTCAGAACGGTATAGGAAGTCATAGAGCTCTGTGATACTACTGACTTGTTCAAAACGCTCCTTTACTGATCCCATTGACATATCAAGGAGTGGTAAAAAGAAATCAACTTTAAACTTCTGTTCTAATTGGATGGTGTGAGCTTCATCGGCACACTCGTATGAATGAATCATCTTTTTTTGTCGGGAACGCACTTCTGGAAAAATTTTTGCAATGTCCAACACTTCTGCGATTTCTGATGCTTTCATGTGTGCGTCTGAAAATCCAGTTTCACGATATTGCTGAAGAAATGCATATGTGGCCTTTATTTCACTATCCAAGACATCAAGGGAAGTTGTAGAGGACTGCAGAAGCTTACTTGATTTGTTAATTTGGTATAAAACGTCATACCAAATAACGATTGACAATATGAATGGCCATGTCATCATATATTCCATCAGCGAACATACTTCTGTAGCTGTTGCGCCATCTCTCTTCTCTAGAGCATACACTTCCAATTTTTCTAATGCCTCTAATATCTCTTTCAGGTGATAGCGAAGAGGTTTCACACAGTTTATTCTACTTTCCCATCTGGTATCGGATTGAGGCTTGACAGAAATGGGTATACATGACTTTAAAATATGCCATCGAGCAGGAGATGATGAAAAGAGTGTATACAATCTTGAAAGAACTCCGAAAAAAGTAATTGCACTGTTGGATGACTTTGCACCGTCAACAATGACTAGATTAAGTGAATGGTTTGCACACGGAACATATAGAGCTTTGGGATTCATTTGAAGAAGCCTAGCTTGAACACCCTTTGCCTTTCCTTTCATGTTAGCACCGTTATCATAGGATTGGCCTCGACAGTCAAGAATATTTAATTCCCACTTTTTTGTCTGATCTAGAAAGGCATCCAAAAGCCCTTTTCCAGTGGTATCATCTACCTTGAGATATCCAAAGAAATTTTCAGAAATGTTGATACCTGTCCCAGGAATGCAAACTACTGATCGTAGGATTATGCTCATTTGTTCTTTATGTGAAACGTCTGGCGTACAATCCAAAATAATGGAAAAATATTTCGCTTTCTTTACTTTGGAAAGGTTTTCGGCTTCAATCTCCTTGGCTAACAATTCAATCAACTCATTCTGGGTATCATTGCTCAAATAATGTTCATTAGTTTCTTTCTTCTGAATCCGACGTAAAAGTTCATCGAGCACACTATCATACTTCGCCATCAATTCAAACAACCCAAGAAAGTTTCCATTGTTCTTGGAACCAATGACCTCTTGTGAACCACGGAATCCAAGATTCCTCGCAGAAAGAAATAGAGTGATGTCTAGTAATCGTTCCAATACTGCTCTCCAAAATTTTCGCTCTTTTTGAAGCAACTTGTATTGATGCTCATCAATGGTTGTTTGATTCATTATGCCTGCAATGTTGAATTTGGTAAAATATATAAATATTTATTATATTTAATGACAAAATTTTTTTTAAAACAGTTTACCTTTTCGTAATGTCATCCACTGTTCAAAGCACCTGAGATGTGTACTTCCTGTTTCATGATCATTCAGTTTTTTGGATAAACCTTCCCATGTGTTCATCCCTTGTCGGAATGGTGAATCTGATATACCAAAAAGTTTGCAACAGAAGCAAAAAACTTTATTACTTTTCATAGAATACACAAGCCATGACCGTACAATAGTTTCTCCATTCTTCATCTGTCGTTTATAATAAGTCACTGAAAATCGTCGTCTTTCTTGATTGTGTGGAAAATCTATCTCAATTTGCTTTACACCACGTTCAACAATGTCACACCTCTGTGCATCAGAAACATTTTCTGGCCAATCAGAAGGATCATCACTGAGAAAAAGAAGTGGCAGTGTTGTGGCAGTTGGTATACACTCACAGATTGCCATATTAGAGTCTCCTTCAGCAGACAAACCAAAACAAGAAACAGAATCATTTTCTGCATTGGCTGTAACATCATTATTGGTTTCTGTTATTGCTACTGATTCACCATCAGCTTGAACTGCTGGTTTCAAAAATTGTGTAAGTTTGGGGTACTTAGTTATTACTTCCCTGGCTGCAGCTGCTTCTCTTCTCTTAGCTGCACCACTTTTCACTTTCTTCATTCCAATAATTAATACCTAAAAATAGAACAGATAGTTTATAAAATTTACTTTTAGGTCCTACTATAGTACTATACCTATTTAATTTATACAAATAAATTAAATGAAAAATAATAATGTCTCCTAAAAATAATAAACTTACCGGCTCAGCTGATTCAGCCACGCTCACTACGAATTTTGAATAATGACGATTGCGTTTCGGTTTAACCAACTACACACACATCATACAGTCAAATGAAGCAACTGACACGCAGAAATCAATATTTCAAATCGTATTTCAACTCACAATTTTTTATTACTATTCTAGAAAGTTATTAAAAAAATTAAAGAAAATACTTTTTAAAATATTATAAAATTTTAAAATGTTGTATTGCTGACGGCCCACCGGGAAATATCCCGGTGTAAAAACTCCATGTGAAATAGGAAAACTCATCTTTAAATAAACTGTTCATTATAATATAAATTTGTCAATCTAGTTTGTTTTATTTACATAATTTTTTGCATGCTATTTATGATATCATAATTTGTATTATAATTTTTATTGGTTTGTAACAATTCTATTTGTCGGTTAATATTTCTCTGTAATGTCTTCAAATTTTGATTTTATATTTATATCCAGAGTTTTAAATTGTTATTTAATCTTTTGAAAATGTAGTATGTTAACTACGAAACATGTCAAGATTAAAAAATTCCGTGTTTTTCATAAAAGTATGAGTAAAAATTTTAGAGTTAAGCTACTATATAGATACAGAAACTAAACAAGGATGTCCATTCTCATCAGTTGTTTTTTTTCACATTAAAATTGTCTTAGTAGCATTTATTTTATTTTATAGTTTGAATATAATTGATAATTATCTGTTAAAATAATAAAATGCCATAAAAAATTTTATCATTTTTTAAAAAACGGGCCCCTTATATCTCGTGGGCCCCCCCCAAATGGGGGGTTTGGGGGGCCTTTGCCACGGCACTGATTAATTCAATTAGAGACCTTAGGTAATCAACATCATTCAACTTTAATCACTTAACTCAATATTTCACATTGCCAAGTTAATATGGGATTATACAAAGATGCTATTGTAAGATGTAGAGATGTTGAAACAGTTCTTTTAAAAACATTTGGTTATCAACACGAATCAACTTTAGCTGCTCAAAGCAACATCGCACGGTGTAAGATGTTTATGGGTTTGTTTAACGATGCTCTTGAAATATTTAGAGAAACTGAGTTGTTGTTCTTAGAAACTCAAGGAAGTAAGAATATATCTACGTTAACTGTTCAATCATATATTGGCTATTGTATGATTGCCATGGGTTTATATAAAGACGCCATAGAACAACTTGGAAAAGTTAAAAAAGTGCAGCAATCGGTGGTAGGATTAGCACATCCGTTATTTTTAAACACTCATTCGTATAATATAAAATGTCTTATGAAAATGGGACTTTTTAGTGATGCTCTTAGAAAACTGAAAAAAGTTGAAACAGTTTTGTTGGAGACATTTGGTGATTGCCATCCATCGTTTTTGATTAATCAAAGAGATATTGCGGTTTGTTTTGTAGAGTTGGGTTATTTCGAGGAAGGGTTGAAAGCATTGAGCGCTGTTAGAAAATTACTTACGGACTCTTTAGGAAAGAAACATCCTTTAACTTTGTCAACTTGGCGCAAAGAGGTAGTGTGTAAGTTTGAAACACGTTCGTATGACAAAGTATTACTTAAGGATTGTGAAGCAGAACTTCAGGAACTTGAAGTTTCTTTGCTAGAAGTGCTAGGTGAAAAACATCCTTTAACATTGACAGTTCAGTGTCATATTGGATATTGTCTATTTGAAAAGAGATTACAAGATGACGCTCTGAATAGACTACTAGCAGTTGAGAAAATGCAGCTAAAAACGTTAGGCTCTCGTCATCCATCGGTCGTAGTAACACGACACGGGGTGGCTAAGTGTTTAATGACTAAGGAATTGTTTGTAGAGGCAAAAGGAATTTTGAAAGAAATAGAGTCAATACAGTTAGAGACTTTATGTGAGGGTCACCGAGAAAGAGAATTAACGAAGTGCGACTTAGCCAACTGTGAGTTGCACATGCAGAGTTTTCACTGATATCCATTGGAGAGAAAGAGTTCAACGTTGGGCTCCATGACAACGCATCATTCATTGAAGGATATTAGGCTCTTTTAAAATATTTATTCTGTGACGTAATGGAATCTTATCTTCATGATGTCCTCTCTTACGCAATCCATACTTCAGGAAAATGTTTTTGAAATGCTCTTTGTTTTATATTTTGTTTGATATTTATTTAAGTCGTATTCAATTCTTATTGTTTGTTTGCTTTTTTTTTACATTTTCCATGATTATTTCTTATTTTTGCTTTTATGGAGTGTCTTCTAATATTTTCGATTTATTATTATTTTATTCGTTCATTTTCGCTTTTAAATATCATCTTTTATGTCATCATTTTTCTTCAATATTTAAAAAAAAACCTTGTGTTCTTAATTTTTTTATTGAAAGTGTTTTTAGAATCGGAAAATCGCTTTTTATTCAATGTCCTTTGCAAGCCTTTACTTTTCTCCAAGTTGTTGAGAACAGAATATAATTATTGGAATATCGTTCAAGATTTTAATTGATTGCGAAAATCGGCAATAACATTAAGTTATGTTTTGTATATTGGTAAAAGAAATGTGAAAAAATTTAAGAAAAAGTTATTTATGTGCTCATAGACATGTGCTATTACCCCATGTTTATTAGCACATAAATAACTTTTTCTTAAATTTTTTACTAAAAATTTACAATCAGAAAAATTCAACTCTTCTTTCTACAGATTTTCTATGTAGACGAAGCTGCTACTGCTGAAGTTAACAAAAACTCCTTGAAACTGTCCTAGTGAATGAAAATAAGTTAAGTTGATTCTAGCATAGTCACAAGAATATATAATCTGGAAACAAACAAAAGCGTTTTGTTTATGTTATTGTTCAAGAAATTACTCTTTCTCATTCTTCCAAAGGTGCACAGTAACACAAATAAACAAAAAAATTGCATGGCGAAAGTTCTTAAATTTTCAAATTTCCCCTAGTTTATGTAAAGTTTTTAAATTTTCAATTTTCCCCAAATGATGCAGATGAGTTGTGGCATAAGCTAAAGAGTGTTTTTAAATAGTTTAAGAGTGACCCTGAGAATGATTACTCAATATTTTTTGGACTTCTGTCGGAAAATCTGCCTAAAACCTGTCTAAACATCTTGAAGAATGCACTTTTTCAAATACTATATTGCAGGACGTAGCAAATGATATTTTAAACTACCTTACCAATAAAAACAATCTCAATGGTTATAAATATGATAAATCAACCCTGAATATGGAGGATGCAGAAGTAAAAAGTTTGCAATATTTAGCTAGTTATGTTATACACAAACTGTCCAATAAGTTAACAGTAAATATAACAGTTACATCTAGTTTTAACAATGTTTGTATGTCAAATGATACTTCTGTTACAAACAATATTAAAACAAATGTGCTTGAGCAGATTATCAGTTTGTTTGTAGGAGTTCAAACATTTTCATATGCAAAAGATAAATGTGAAAAACACAAAGTTGCAAAGTAAGACTCCAAAGAAAGATCACTGGAAACTGAAATGAAGAAACTTAGCTGCAGCAATAAACTTGTGTAAATTAAAATGTTTTAAAACTGCTATTAATCTAAAAAAAAAAAAGTATTTTTTAATTGTTATAAAAAACTACTTATTATAAATTCAAAGGCGTAAATCAGTAGATTATGTATAGATAACATGACGTTAAACTGATCATATAATAGGGCTGGCAAGGCTCTTTAGCCTTGGTAAAGACAACTTCCTTAGAAGAATAAAAAATCTGCAATATAAAACTCCCAATTTAAATGCGGGTAATGTCAGCAGGAGCTAGTAAACCTTTGATGGTAAACCCCCTAGAGGTATTATCATAATTAAAAAATACTCAGTTCTGATCTGCAAAACAAGTTAACATCAGGAAGGGCATACAAATTTAATAAATTGCTCCAACTTCACTGTCATATTTACTTATTTAAATATGACATTAAGCTTCAATAATATGATACTTATATTAGAAAATGACGCTATGGAAAACTGTCCATAGTACATGCACACATATAGTGCATATAGTATATATAGTTTATATATATATATATATGTATATATACAAAATATATATATATAAAATACACACACATGTATATGTACACAAATATATATGTCAAGCAAAAAAAAAATATGTTGAAAAAGCTTTTCTTTTAAAAATAAGAAAAGGTAAGAAAAGATAATAAGTAATATTTGATTACTACTGATAACTACTGATAAGTACTGATAAATACTGTAAGTAAAAGTAAATGATATTTAATAACTTATCAGTATATATCTTTAAAAAAATAACACTTTTATAAATATTGTTGTTTTGCATGACATACCTTTTTCTTTTATATTCTTTAATATTAAATAACTAGTTAAACATACGCACATACGCACATACGTACATACATACATACATACATACATACATACATACATACATACATACATACATACATACATACATACATACATACATACATACATACATACATACATACATACATACATACATACATACATACATACATACATACATACATACATACATGCATGCATGCATGCATGCATGCATGCATTCATACATACATACATACATACATACATACATACATACATACATACATACATACATACATACATACATACATACATACATACATACATACATACATACATACATACATACATACATACATACATACATACATACATACATACATACATACATACATACATACATACATACATACATACATACATACATACATACATACATACATACATACATACATACATACATACATACATACATACATGCATGCATTCATACATACATCTAAGTTGTTAATTTTTCAATTACTACTACAAGTTTTGTGAAATTTTCATTTTTCAGCAAATGTAATAATGATAAAAAACAAGACAAGTTTTGAAAGTACAAGGAAAAGTTGCAAAATCCAAATGTTTTTCATCAATTATTTGTCTTTTGTCAACCTTGAAGCTTTTATTAGTGGTGGGTTTACATAAAACCTATACAAATATAAGAGAGAAATTTTTTAAATTTCTTCCTTGAATTCCATTAAAATTTTTTTTTTCATTATATGATAACTACATTATAATGTGTATAAATTACAAGGTCCTGGATTAATATTGACAATTTTTTTAATCCTTGTTTCTCATAGGACAATGAACAATAAATATCAAGCACTCTTCAAAATGCAATATATGGGAATGAGATCATAGTGTTAAGCAGTTTGTTTCATCGCAAATGTAAGAAATGATAATATTAAATACTAATTAATCTTTTTTTTTTACCAATAATTGATCATTTTAAATAATTTTGTTAAATCTCACAATAGGGTTTTTCTAAATTTCATTTTGTCATCCAGCTTCTCCATTGTTAATTTTTAGAAAATACTTTGGAAAACTATTGGAAGTTGACGAAGGGTGATATATCCAAGGTTATGTAAAGCAAATGATGGATCAAATTGGTGGCAGGGCCAGTAAACCTAGTTTTAATGCAACTTAAAAGACAATCTTAAACTGTATTTTGTTTTAGAAAGAAAATATTTTACTACCTTATGTTTATCTATAAGTTTTTATTTCCTAAACTCAAGTAAGTTATTATCTCCTGATTTGTTAGAGTCAAATGTTAAGATGTAGCCTGTGTTTGGGGTAATGAAAAGTGAAAAAATAAAATTATCAGGAAAAATACACACCAGGGTTGACCTTTAGCCTTTTTGTATTATAGGCGAGTGACAAATACCCCTTAAAAAGTCAAAAGACTTTTAGGGGTGTTTTACTATGTTTTTCCTATTTCTGCCGTGCAAGTTTCGAATTTTGCAAAAAAAAAAAAGTGTACAAAGTTGAATAGGTTTGGAACATTTAAATTCGAATCTAAGAACATAGCTAAAATCTATAAGTGTTTTTATACGAAAGCTAAAATTTTACAAGGCCTAAAAGAAATCCATCATTCAAAAAAAGTATGAAGATTTTTAGTGCCAGTTTCTTCACATTCGAATCGAAGAAAGATCTAGTAAATTATCCAATTTTTTCCTTAAGAAAAATTTGGTTGAACCAATAAAGGCATTTCTGAGCAGTATTCTCAAAAATGATGTAATATTTTGGAATCTCAAGTTCAATAAGAACTTATACTTTAAATAGGTAAATATAATCATTTATATTTAATAAAAATAAAGTACTATTATTTCTTAAATATGAATGTATAGATTTGGTAGATGTATATTTTTATCTATTATCGGCTATTTCTATAAAAACAATGTCGGCCTTTGATAACGGTATACTAAACGTCTAACTGTTAATGCAATCAATCCCGCGAGGTGAATACACATCACACGCGTTTAAACAAAAATAACACGAAAAAAAAACGAAATTTTCTCAGACTGGCCTTAAATCACCCGATTAGTCATAAGGTTATAAAATTGTATGCCAAAACAGTCCGAAACAGACGCATGTGAATTTTTTTCTAAAAGTCCAGATGGCGATGCTCCACTGTTTAATCCGGACTGTTGCAACCAATTTCACTCTTAGAAAGCCTTCTGATGTTCACGTTTTGATAAAAAAAAAAAAATAAATAAATAATAAATTCTAAGAAGAATAAATAATTTTTAAAATACTTGTAATTTGTATCTAAAATAAGCAGGTCATGAAATAATTAAGGGGCAGGTGTGTAGCAGCCACAGATATAGCAGAATACGTTCGCAGAGTTCAATTAGGAAGCATTCTCTTCGGGTTGCTTTTAGACTTAAAATAGTATTTTAAAAGTCAAAAAGCAACCCAAAGTATTGAAAAGCATTTCTTGTCGCTCTCTTTTCTAGTGTGATTTTTTGACACATGAAAAATCCAAAAGATCCAATAATCGTTAATGCTTTAAATGTTGCGCAGCTTAAAGGACGGAGAGACTACGTCATTAACGTCGTTATCTAGCCTGAAATTTGTATGTTTTCATTTATTTTTTCACGGTATCTTTTTAAAAAATTCATTCAGGCTACATAAAACTTGTGATTGTTGTGACGAACGACTTCGTCTCTTGACTGAAACTTGCAAAGGTGTGTCCAAATACTATCAAAACAACCCAGTTTTAGTTTTGAAATGGCTGCAAATATTCTGAGATTAAAACCCTTAGAATTTGCCCATATTTTAGATCTGGTAAGATTTTTAGTGGTATACTTATACTTATGTATGTCATTTTCTAAGCCAACAAATGTATACAAATTTTACAAACTATATAAGAATTCATTCGGTTAAATCAACACATCTCAATTTTTTTTTTTAAAGTATTCAGTTAATTTCTGTGGTCTGATATTTTTCTGACTTTTAAGATAATTGGAGTGAGTTGCTTGCAATATATTTTTAGCAATTTTATTTTACTGTGTTCTGATATCCATTATTTTACTTTATAGTAATCATCATTTGGTTAGTACTTTTAAAATTGTTTCTTTAATTATTATTTTTGTATAAGAATATATTTAGGTAATTATACTGTGTATGGGCTTTCATATAATTTAAGAATTGGTAAATTGGTATTTAAAGTAGAATGATAAATAAATTGGTAATAAATAATAATTGATAACAAATTGGTAATAAATAAATGATAAATAAATTGATAATTTAAAGTAGAAAGATTTTTTCTTATTAGAATTCCAACATCACATATGTAGAGATTGGTCCATCAACACTTATTTTGCAAGAAAATCAGGTTGTTGTTCATGGACCTGCCCCTTTTGTTGTTATTCCTCCTGGTTCATATTGTATAATAGAAAATCCTGCTAAGTGAGTATCATGCAGAATTTTAGCTATTTCCTCAATTTTATTTTTATCTAAAAGTTACGTTTTACTTAAAAGTTACAGAATTGATTTTTTACATCATTAATTTATTTAAATTGATATTTAAGCGATTTCTATTGAATTTATTGCACTTATAGGCTTCCTGTTCCTTATGGACAACAAGCAGAGCTGATGTTTGCACAGGAAGAAGTTCGATTACACCAGGTATGAAAAAGAAACTGCAATTTCATGTTCATTATTTTACTTAACGTTTATTTTATGTTTACAATCTTAAGACTCTATATCTCATGTTTGTTGCCTGATTCTTAATGAGATATATGTTTTATTTATATCAAATAAAAGGGTATATTGGACTTTTTTTTAAAATAAAAAATCTTAAATGGTTTTCAATTTATAACTATTTTTTTCTTTGGATTTTGGTGTTTAAACTGAAAGTGAAAGTAAAAATTAACACATTGTATGACTGCTCAGCATAAATAAGGCAGCTGTGAACTGCACGCTGTAAATTTCCCTGATGTATGTCATCCATTAATTTTAATATATGATCTCAGTTTTAATAATTAACAATAAAGAATAAATGATTTAGAGCTATTTTTGGACCACTGTGTTAAAGCAATTGCATATCCACTTTGAAGCATGTTCCTTATATAGAGCATATCCCTCCCTCCC